>NC_134420.1:43938911-44238911 GCF_030867145.1 Opisthocomus hoazin | reverse complement strand
GTTACAAACTGGTCACAACCCCGGGTCCAAACCTGTACAGCTCATTTGGCTAAAGCACCTAAGGTCTTGACTTACTCATAAAGCAAACATTCACAAACATTCCAGGAGGAGTAAATATGCCCAAATGTAAGAATACAAATTTTACAGGTGTGCCTTTCAAATCACCATTTGTAAAAATCCATCCAAATTTTCTTGGCCGCCTTCTTCCTAGTTCCCTAATAAAATGATACGGTAGAATCACTTGTTCAGGGTGCTTTTTATGTAGTATTGTTTTGTAATTTGAACAACAAATTAAACTTCTCTCTCTCTCATGCTTACAGAAAGACCCCAGCTAAATAAAATCAAACCAAGTATACCTAAGATATTGAAAGCGCTATATCATAGTCCCTCTACAGCAACAGAGTAAATGGTGTTAAAGATTCCTTCAGAAAGCTTCAGGTTGGATTGCTTTCATTTTTTCCAATAGCCTTAATTGGCTAAGTGCCTTTGGGCCAACTAATACCCAGAGAGACCTAAACTCAGTAATCTTGTAAATACAATGATTTCAACAGATTTTCATCAGACATGACCATTACACAAGATACTGCCTGTTTGGTGCTGTATTATTTCTCATTTAGAAGGTAATTAAAATTGCAAAATTAATACAAGATTGATTGTTACAGTATTCTGTGTTACCAAGGGTCCAACAAACAGGAGATAACCGGCTATTTTTACTTAACTTTAGACAGATATTTAAAATGATACAAACAAACAATTTAATTTCAGAAGGAAATGAAGCCAGGTCCAAAGCAGACTGAGAACAGCAAAATCACCCCACTCAAGATGTCAATTCTCAAAGATGACACATGTGTAACAAAAGTTCACCTGACTATACAATTGCATAATTTAATCTTTTTCCTTCAAACAGTATCAGGAAGTACCACTGAGATGACAACAACATGTCGCAGCATAATATGCATCCCTCCTGCATCTTTTTAGTTTCACACCTGAGCCATGAAAGTATGACTTTTCTGCAGCTAAAGTAAGACGCATATTGACTCAAGGAATCTAAAGTTCAATTGCTACAAAAAATACCTGTTAAGGGAAAGCTTTAATTAAAAGATGCACATTTCCAGTAACCATAAATAAGACAATACTTTGTCGCCACAGAGTGCATGCAAAAAACATCACACTGTTAAAGATGTTGAGTATTACTATGTGGGGATTCTGGGCACTCAGATTATGATAGACCTTAAGCTGTTTCCAGAGGAAAAAAAGTGTGAGTTCTAAACCATCTAATGACATTACAACATGACGTGGGACACCGGCTCCCTAGAAGTGAAAATAGCAACAAAAATAATTACATACTGATTAATTTAGACCCAAGAGAGGTCACAACTGATAACTCATATGTCAAGGGCCATTATAATATTTAAAAAAGAACATTTTAAATGCCATTTGGTAAAAGGTTTTTATTCTAATTTCACAAATTCCTTAAACAAATTGATTGACGCTGCGAAGACTTTTTGCTTTTGTCATGGCATTAATTAAAATGGAGGCATTAAGCCTGAGTGTCATAGGATATTACAGTTTTTATGAACGGGCACAGGCAATCTATCATACAGATAGTCAGGACCCAGTGTAGTGGGATGGTCTAAGTCCTAAGCACTTTTTTGGCAGGAAAATATATAGATAGAGGTGAGAGATCCTGATAATACAGCCACAGCTAACCTTGTGCTGCAGGTTCTCTTTGCTGAGCATTGTTGAAAACTGACTCTCTAGAGGTCTGTTTCCACAGAGGCCACATAGGAATTATGCTTGGAGATACTTTTGCATTACATGTACGATCAAAATTTGGATCCTACCACAGAACCCCAGATCTATTCTTCAACTGTGTGTCCAAACCAACAAAAGTTAGCATGCTTTTTTTGGATCCTGGTTTCATTATAACTGAACCATCAATGTCTTACTGGAATAGGCTCAGATTAAAAGTTCAGGTCTTGGAGCTATCAGGAATAATTACCATAGAAAGTTGTATGGTAGCAGGACATTACGGTCTTGTTTATGGAGCTTAGGTAGAATTTCCAATCAGCATGATTGCATCTATTTCTAGTGCTTTGTTAATCGCTTCCTGAAGCTGCTCATTAAAAGCTCCTATGTCAACACGTAGTGCTGTGGTGGCTGAAACAGATTGGGAATACAATCACATCTCTTGGCTTGGCTGAGAAGTACCCTGCAACATTGCGCACTTTATCACAAATGCTGCTTTCCTATTTGATAAAATGCCTTACCATGTCATGGAACAGTAGTCATTTATTTCAGAGGAACAAGCTGAATCTTCACCATTAAATGCTGGATGTGAGCAAACATCATTCTATTTTTGTCTCCCTCAACAATGGAATTGCAGTGAGACCCAAGCACAGCAATTTAACATCTCTCTTACAACAGCCACAGAAGTGGTGACAGCCCTGGACAATAATCACTTGCCAATACCATAGTACTTACCTACCAACTGTGAAAGCTCTCATAGCCGTAGTCAATAATTGAACTGACCAATTCCACTGTGCTGCATGTGATTGGTGATATTATCCCTTTAAGTGTGTTATTTAAGTTTGCAATGCAGTTAATTGAAACCCTACTAGATGCAAATCAAAAGTTTCAGCCTTAATTGAGATATTTTGAAAATTGAACCCATTGCTTCAGGCAGGTGCTACATGAGATTCCATTAATATAGGTAATTAACATTAGCCTCTGCTTTAATTAACATGCACACTTTAATTAGTAAAGCATTAACCAACATTAAAAAATCTGATCTTCATGCATCACAAAAACTGCAAAGCTATGACTATGTTATTTTTTTCCAAGACTGTAAATCATACAACATATCAATTCTTTTTCTTCTTTAAATACATCAAGATATTTTAACAAGAGAAATATATATATAAAATGTACATCCTTGTTTAACTGACCATTTGAAACAGTGGGAAAGAGTTCTTAAGAATATTTAAAATATGAAGAAATCTCACATAATACTTTGAAACGTCTGTCTAAAATTAATAAGTATGTCTATTACATATATATGTGCGTGTATATCTAAATAGTCACTTTATAAATGAAAATAATTCAGTTGTAATCAGACCCAGTGCTCACTGTCAATTCTACGGCAGAGTCCAAGACAGTATTTTCCAGAGCTGGTATTTTAAAAATAAATGTCCTGTCAACAGTACTAGCTTTGTTTCCCATCATGCTTGTTTTATCACGTAACATTTTACCATCATGCTGCTCCCCAGACTAAGTAAGCCTATGGCTGCAAACAGATGTTTGTGGACATGAACTGAACGCCATTTTGAGTTTGCTCAGAGCCTTAAACAACATCCTCAAGAACTAGTCTGTTCCTCCAAAACTTTTTGTCCTCCTGTGTCACAAAGCCCACTGCTGAGCGTCATCACTTCTGGGAGTTCAAGTCATTTGGGAGCTGTAGAGCTGTAACTGAGCTGAGTCAAAATCAGCCTTTCTGCACAGCAGGTCCCATTTACAGTTGTACAAGCTCAGTAAGCAAGGGAACTTGAACAAGTGCGGTTACACTCACGCTTTCAAACCAAATATAGGAATATTTCTTTGATACAGACAAGGTCTTTATGATTCTGGACTGTTCTATTTTGCAGCTGAAGTTAAAATTCTTATTTAGAAGCACAGTATGTTCCCAGACATATCTAACATAAGGAACTCCATCCCAGCCTGGGAAATTAAATGGCGCAGAACTCCAGTTTAAAAATCCTTCTTTAAATAAAATTTAACATGAGTATCTTTCACACCACATTTCCAAACTATGCAAAAATATGTTCATCTTCCTAATAATTTCCTTCTGTGATGCATTTACCCGTATGATCCTGACAGCTTTGCTTTAAATATGGTCAATTCCATTTCTACAACCTCATTATTACCACAAAAGATTTCTGAATCACTCACTTTTAGATTTCCTCTGTTTCCTTTCTCAATACATGAAGGTGGCAAATGGATTAATTATTGTTATACAGTTCTCATAATATGATGCTAGATGTGTTGGCTTGAATAACAGTCAGTTGAAACTTAGATCTGTTTCTACGACTTTTGCACGTTCTGAACCTCCACTGCATTTGGCAGTGAAAGGTATGGACGATCTTAAAGGACTACATACTCTATTCATATTGCATCCAAATATCTGCAGTTCTCAAAGACAGCATGTACATGGCAGAGAAAACAGCATGTCCTTTCTGAAGCTCCTACAAGTATCACATCAATGTCACATGAGGGTTCCGCTTGTTTCTTTTTGTTAAACGGGAAAGAACTTTCATGAAAGAAACATGAAGACAAAAGAAATGCTTTAAAACTCGAAAGACTCTCTTAATTTTAAGAACTTTTTCTCCATGGGAGTAAATCCTACATTGTGTTTCATATTGGTAACATGCACACACACACACACACACACATCACAAATGTAGAGGTTTTCCAGACACTGACTCTACAATGCTTCCAGCTAAAAAAAGCTAGATCAGCTTGGTGGAATTTGCCAGATTTTGTCGGATTCTGCAGGACATATTGTGGAATTTTGACAGTTCTCCCTGAAATTAAAAGAGCATTACAGCTAAAAGAATACTTTGACAAGTGCTTTTCACGGCATGCTTTTGAATTCACCATATTTTATATCCTACAAAACCACAGCTAGACTGAAACCAACATAAATAGTAGAAATCTGTCCTGACTTGCATCTGAGTAACCCACAGAGCTCAGGAAACTATTGTTTTCTGTAAAGCAATGCGACAATACTTTCAAATCAGTGATTTTCACAATACAGAGTCCTTTGAGGTCTGAGCATATTCAGTTTGACATGTAATACTGAATGAATCCATAAAAAAATTTTGTTCTTATCTACTTTGTTGAATTTAACTGCATATTTTTGTCCCATGGGAAGTAACAAAGAAATAAGAATAAAATATGCAAAGAAAGTGCTTTAAAAAATTCTAAGCAGCACCTTGAGAATCAAGGTAGTCTCATCCTAAGGTGGAGAACACACAACGATCAAGGAGCCACAGAAACCCCTGTTCCTCTGTAGAATATGCAGTAATTCTGCGAAAGGCCAGCTCCTCTCTAGCTCCATCAGAAAATCATACTCGGGTCAGTATGGTAACATAATGAATTAGCTGGCTTCACCTATCACTCTTTCATTGCTTCAGAGGAATCCTCCTTATTGTTGGGCAATGGGGACAACAGAAGGATACAATGAGAAACTTCAATTTTGATCACAGTAATATTATGCAAATGTTGGGTTTGGGTGACAAAGAATTTCTGATTGCTTTCACAGCTGGCTCACCTACATGAGCCTGAAGTTAGAGTGACAGATTTACAAACACCATGCTCTTCATTAGTACTGATACCACAGAGTTAAAATAGACATGCTTCCCTTTTAACACCAAATTAAAACTTGGGAATAACCAGCCCAGAAATTCTACCATATTAAAATCAGTTCTTCATTCATCTGTGCCACCATTTCTGAGTTTCCTTATGTAAACTTGTTCAGATCTTACTACAAATGAGTGGCTTAAAAGAATCCTAGCATAGTAAAAACAGGTCATCGATATTATAAATAAGCAACTTCCAAATCTGCTATAACCTTCAGATTCAAAATATGAAAATTGACTTCTCCAACTTGTCAGTGTAGTAGACATGATGTCCTTCTTCAGCGCAGTGTTTTTTGTCAGTAAATAGTTATGTAAAAGGAGTTTCAGGACTTCCAGTAACACCAGAATTGTAAACATACAGGGAATTCAGTGCACTGCATTCGTAACATTTTGAATGGTTTCTTTTTTTTTTCCCCACCTCCCAGTGAGGTTTCTAAAGTACTGCTGTTCAAAATCTTCTAGCACCTCTAGCCAAATAGGCTAAACTTAGAAAATGAAGTATGGGTTGTATTCTGTCAAAGTCAATGGCAATTTTCTTATTTCAAGCAAGTGAAATATGGTCTTACAAATCATGTGATGTAAAATAGTATATATATAAACATAATTTCAAAGATATGGATTCCTCACACTAATATTCTACATATTTTTAAGATAGGGAATGCATACTGTAGTGTAACTATCATGATATGGGGTTGCAAGAACAGAAAAGTTTGAAAGTAAGTGCAGAGGAGTCAATGTCTTTCAGCGGTTACAAGAAAAATTGAATTTTACTGCTCCAAGAATAATGTATCCCCCTTTTATCACGAGGAAAACAGGATAATACAGGATTCAGTTAATAACTTGGGCTGGAACTTGAAATGTCAGCCTTGCTTCTCCAATACCGCTGCAGGAAGAAAGGGCTCGGGACACCAAATCTCTTTTGTTCACTGTGGGAAGGGGATTTGGCCTTCCTGTACTACCTACCACTCCTTCTACACCAACTTATTCATTTGCAGCTGTAAGTTTCCCATAACTTAGACACAGAGAACTGCAGACAGCAGGGTCATGGCTACCACAGACAACTGCCTACCTTGCATTGGGCTGAGTGCCATCCCTTATGTTTTCTGTTCTTTTTTGACTCTAACAGATGGTATAATAAAAGATATGAAACTTCGCCTCTCTTGTCTGTAGTTCATAACTTGTGCTTACGCACTGAAGTTATGAGCAGTCTTGCACCATGTAGAGTTTGACATGTTCTGAAGCATTACTTTAAATACACCTGGAAAACTACTGTAATTACTAAAAGCAAAACGTGTGTGACACACAGCACCTGCTATCCTTTTGTTAAAAACAATGACTTTTCTTAGGCTATGAAAATACATAGCTAACATCCTTTGTGAACTGGAATGATAATTATTATTTTTGTCTTGTGTAGATTTATGAGTAACTTGGCAAATGTGACTTACACTTACGAAAGCCACAATGAATATGAGAACACAACTTTGAAGTGAACTCACTAAACCAGTTTTGAAAACCTACATTTTATTTTTCTATGTTTAAAATGTCATAATATGAAAGACACTAGAACATTAGAAACAGTCACTTTGATAAGTATTGTACCACATGGCACATCATTTACAGAGCCACTTTTTTCTTTTTTCAAAATATAGTAGAGCAATGCACCATAGCATGTTCCCAGATGGCAGTGTATACTTTTAGTGGGAGCTTAGAATTCCAATTAGTATCCATAACCTATTTCTAATTACATAAAATCAACCCTGAACTTGAAATCCTACCGCAAAACAGTCCACTTAAATGTTGATATTTTTTTTTCCTGTGCTTGGATGGTTGTCCAGAATCCTGGGAAGAGTATTTATTTCTCTGTTGATCTTGCTGCTTGCCAATACTGACATTCACTGTTTATGTCTCTGGCAGAACTTGTGTTCACCACTTGATTTGCTGTCCCATTGAGACATTACGAGGAGCGTGGGAAGTTTGCTGCCGTAGTCACAGAACTATTTCTGTTTCCGTTTTCCTTCTTATACGTGTGACGAGAACATCAGCCCTAAAAATCATCTGTAGTCAATTTATATATTTTTCTTCACTACGTATAAAAAATAGAGAAGCTACATATTTCTCATAAAGAAATATATTTACTGGCTACATTTGTGTTTAGTTTGTTTAACTGCTAATAATTTCCTACCAAAGTTCAAGCACAGTATGCTAACTTCATTCAAGGAGGAGACCTTCTGCAATAAGTGGAAATACCTCAGGATTCATTTGCATTTTGCATCTCTCTAGACAAAAAATGGAAAAGAAATTACAGAAACTTAGCAGAAACTTTGGAGAAAAATTAAAGGTAGGTAAGTTTTGATCATGTATTTCTTCTTGCCAATTGGCATACTTAATAGAAAATGGTAGAGAACAGGTTAAACAGTCTAAAAGGATTTTAACCTTAAATTTGACAGAAGCTAAATGGCTGTGACATCGGGTTCTTCTACTTTATTCCAGCTAGTAATCCACCTTCAAAGTTCCTGTCAGGTAAATGACCTTGTATTTCATTAACTGATAATTAAATGGATTTATTCCACTAACGGTTTTAATTAAAATGCTAGAAATATTGATTACCCCTCTCATCCTTATTCCCCCAGATGAAAAAAAGGTTTTAGGAATGTTTATTTAGAGAAGACAGAGAATTAAATTAGATTGAATCTCTATGAGACCTGAAGACTGGTTCTTTCATTTCTGCTGCTCAAGCAGAAAAAGGTTTCAATTTTTTGATGTTTGATTAATTATTTTGAAATCCATTTATGCTTACCTTGGTGTTTAATTAAAAATGTCATTTTTAGCATAATTTAATTGGCTATCTGTGGAAGACTAACTTCGAACTTATATTTTAAAAATGTTGTGGTTTTTTTTAATTTGGGGTAAAAGAAACTTTTTACTTATTTGCTTTTGCTGTAAAGGTATCATCTCATGAATGAAGAACTAAGAACGGCTAGAGCTTAACTGGATTTTCGACATTTGAATATGAGGATACATATGCTTATGAGTAATGCAGCTTTATTTGGCTGTACACTTGAATCCATTAACAGCCATTTAGAAACTCTAATCTAACAAATATGGAGTTTGTGCCTCCAAATATGTTGGATTTATTGTTACTGACATTAACCAAACTATCTGCAGTGTGCCCAGAAATGCTTTCAGTATGGGCTGGGATTCTTTTGCAAATGATTTAATATACATTACGTAGTACTGAAAAAAAATTACAACCAGCAAACAAATATTAAAAAGGAACACTAATTTTAAATATTAATTGAAAATTTATCTACTTAGTTTTGCTCACACAAACGTGCAAGTATTTAACTTTTTTTGTACCCTGTTGTCTTACCTAAAATTTCCTTTATGCATGAGCCACTAATGCACTGAAGAAAATTTCTTCTTAAGTATGAAGAAGATTTAAATCAAACTGTTTTGTATCTTCTCAATACCAAATGAGGATATGTTGTGGTTTTATAAAGAACACATTTTGTTACCACTTGCTAGCTCTAAAACATTTGATCTAGAATATTGTGTATGGAAAGTGACAGTACTTTGGTAATAAAAATGCGAAACCAATAGCTAAAGCCCTAATTCTGTACAACACATGCTTAACTTCAAGCACATAATCTGTCCCATCAAAGGGCAACAGGATTACTTCCACAGTTACCACTGCAAGTTGTGGACTTGCTTAAAGGTTTTCCTGACTCAAGACCTTCACACCTACATATTTATTCCTTTTGTGTTATTTACTTGTGAATTGAATGCCACATAAATATGGAGTCAAAAACCTAAGAAAACCTCACTTACGGAAAGACAGTAGGTTATTCCCTTCCTAGTCCAAAAGAGAAGAAACCCCTCCCCTGTAGACAGATATGACACTGGGCTCTCAGGCTTGTCAAAAACACATTAATGATCTATTTTACACAGTCAGTATAATTTATATTTCTCCCCTCTTTCTTCAAGTGTTTAATGAAGAAAAATTTCATAGCCTGATTCAAAGCCCAATTAATCAATTAAAATATCCTTAATCAAAATATTTATCTACAGAACTCCGTTTCTTTACAGTTATTTTAAAATGTCACATGAGCCTGAAATATGGTCAGGTGACAGTGGCTTGTGTACAGTCATGAGTCATTTAAGAATGGGGTGGCTTAAAGGTCTTGCCAATGATTTACTGTCTAAAAGTTATCCTTGCCTTTTACAAATAACTGCAAGAAGCAAGCAAAAAAACCCCAAAACCAGCCGGTGCACTTGTGAGCTGCAGAAGATTTGAGGGGTTGAAGAAGACGAATTGTGTAGCATGATGCTGCCTGTCTGAGGTCAGCAGATGTTCCACTCCGCTGATGTGCTCATTGCTACATTTTCAAAGCGCTGCATGCGGTTTTACGCACACAGCTTTCCATGACGTCAGTGCGAGTCCAGTAGCCAGCACACTAAGTCAGACTCCTTCCCATAAACATGTACTTATGCAGGAGCTTTAATCCTATAGCACTCTTTCCCAGTTCACAGCAGCTACTCCAGTGATTACTCATCTCCACACGGATAGGTTTACAGGGCGAGGCTGTTAATGCTTTGTTATTATAACTCCAGCTGTGAAAGGGAATGGTAAAGGTGGACCTACTGACTTTCACAGACTATGAAGTGTTCCAGTGAAGGCCTGTCAAATCTTTCGGTCAAGATTCTGCTTCTTTGACATATGCAATGCCACAACATATTCCTGTCACCTTTCAGAGATGGACTAAAGAACTTGGTCATAGCATTGTATTTCTGAGTTACTCTGACATTGTTTCTTTCATTTTCATTACTGTGAATGTGGAGAAACAATATAATGTTTGTTTCATTTAATTTTCTGCTATTGATTTACTCAATATTTAACAGGATCATTTTGCCTAGTTTGGTTACATTTTCTATTTTATTGTGCAAATTTATTATATTACAGGAGAACCTTTGACCATGTGGTGCCTATAAATTAAAATTCTGACAGCGATGATCTCTTGGATGTTTTTCATGTCTACTTTCAATGACGATTTCCAAGGAAAATGCAAAATAAAAAAAAGTCACTGTATGTTAGTAACTCAGATGTCTGTGGACAAAAGAGGACTGAACACATGCGGAAGCTTTTCAACAAAGAGCAATCAGTATTCAAAACTACAGAAATTACACAAGCAAATCCATGTAAAAATGCTGCCTTTACTATTGCTACCATTGGGAGCAATGGGATCGGTTTGTTTTCACAGACATGTGAAATAATTTTTAAAGATACACATGGCATAGGTTTTACTGCCTTTTTTTCTGAACTTTGAGAAAATAGCCAAGATGAATAACTTTATTTTCAACAGTGATATATGACACATTTTAACCTGTCTACATACAAAAGTAGTGCTGTTAACAACTGCAACTTCCTTCAAGTATGCTATGAATCACTGTATTCCTTTTCCCTTTTTTCATGCACCATTGCCACTATCTTACCTTCAGCGGTTTTGCTAGATTTCAATGAAGATGGAACCAGAGGGCACACATTAGAATTTTATATCAGTTCAAGAAGGGGAGAGAAGAAAGACATATGAAGCTAGAATGACATTCATTGAAGTTTCCCTAGGGAAGATAACACATGTTTTTGTCTTTCACCTGCTAGGCATGCTAAATCAGTGCAATGATAAGCTAATTTATGAAATATATTTCATTGAAACCTGGACATCTTTACTGTTGTTAGTTTGTATATTAGCTTTTCAGAAATAAAAGACACCTAACTTAAAAAATGTTAAAAGACTAGCTTTCTTAGGTAATGTTTACAATATATGTTCACTGCGGCTCTGGATCTCAATGCATAAACATTTCAAAAGCGGCTGGGATTAGGTGAAAGTTAAAATTTACACTCGCTGCTCCTTCGCAAAAGGAGTAGCCTGCTTTCAAAACCAAAAGAGGACTGTATCCTATTTTTTTAAAATGTACTAAACCAAAATCACAGTAGCTGTAAGAATGGTGAAAGTGTGTCTTACCAAAACAGTGGCTCAGCCACCTTCCATAACAGATGTGTAATCCAACACCGAGTATTTAATTTCTTATCAAGGCAGTATAGGTTGCCTTTTGTTCCTCACAGAACCCAACAGATAGAAGCTGACTCTTCAGAAGACACCTTTAGGCTACCTGAGTTCAGGGATTGCATGCTGGAAGATTTTAAGGCTTTTTTATTTCAATTATGGTAAAATGTTTTGTATTGCTGTTAATGGAACATGGTGCTAATGTAAAACTTTACAATTTACTTCACTATCAAAAAGAACACTGGAAAATGTTGTGACACTTCTGGTTTTGGGGGTTTTTTTTGTGTACAAGAACACCTCAACACTTCATAGTCCTTTCTGAACACACTCTCACAAGGAATTTAGAGACAGTCCATAATTCAGATGTAGAGACATACAATTCAAAAAGCATGTACTAATGAGGTTAAATTTTATAAAGTAACCTAGCTGTCTTACAGATAATTGTGTTTAATTTTAACAATTTCATGATCAGACACAGATGTGAGCATAATGTCAAAGAGGATTTAATGCTTACAACAGTTATATCTCATAATTTATTCTATTTATAATTTTGGTGCTGCATTACCAATTTTTTTTTTTTAAATAATATTCCAGGCAAAGGTTTTAAAGAAAAAATATATCTTGAAATACTGGGCACAGAGGTCTTACTCACTCTTCTGGCTGTACTACTGGGACTTAAGTATTTCTTGTTCTGAAAAAAAGAACCTTGGAGAAATTGGAGCATGCAGGAGCTTAACCACCATTGATTAATATAGTTATCTTCACTAGCCCCAGAAGTGAAGACTGCACTTCCCAAAATCTTTATCTTTAATCTGTCCTTTGGCTGCCATGTTTGTTGGTCTCAATAGAGAGAGGAACTTTAGACTCATGAGCAGCTTCAGCAAGGTCAATGAGGAAACATACATGCTTTAAGTTTTAGTGCATGTCCAAGCATTTCACTGGATTCGTGCCATGGTCTTTTTCTGAGCATTTATGCAAGAGGTAGGAGAAAATGTATCAGTTAAAGTTACCTGTTCATTGGAGGGGGGGACGAATAAAATCTCTTTTGCTCAGTCAAGTTTCCCTGGGCGTTTCCACATCTTTTCTGATGTGCTTTCTACACTGCAACCTTTTCTTTCTACTGATATTTCATTTTCAAGCATTCAGGACTTAGTTATAGCCATACTAACTTTTTTAAAGCAAGCAAGAGCATAATTGTCACCAAGTTTTATTTATTATTCCTCCATATTGATTTAATATCTTTTAAAATGTCTGAACGAAATCAGCCCAAATTTTTACCCCCTCAATTCCATTTCCTTTGTGAGAACTTGACAGAGACTGAATGCCTCTAAATTACATTTTCAATTCCTGCAGTCTGTTGCACATTGGCAGACCCTTGCGGACGCCAGGATAGAAAGCCTCACTGAAATACGTAGGTATCTGCTCAGGCATAAGTAGCTGCAAGATCAAGATTTTAACAAACAAATATAGAGAAGTCTCACAATGACCAATTTGCAAAGGTGTTTGTAGTGCTTAGGTATTCAGCTAGGCAGTTAAATTAAAAAGTATGCATACATGTGTCCAAATTCCCATTATTTTCTGAGGGACACCAATGCCTAACTTGTATAGGCACTTCTATAAATGCTTCCAGAGGTTTGTAGACCCCTTGGATGTTTGGGCACCAAAGTATCTCAGCAAGTGCCTCTTTAAGTGACTGCATCAGTATAATATTTTTTTGAAGCATGAAAATAACATGTTGTTTGACTATCTGAATTCTTCTTTTATGCTTACTAAGTATGACAACTTATACGTGTAAATACCACAGAAGTAACTCATCTTTTAAGGACACTACTATGACTGCCAGCTTTTTTTTGTTACACTACATCTCATTGTTTCATGACAATTCATCTTCCCAAACATGACTGTAATGTCAAATGCACAGGATTATGGCATTGCTTGGGAATCATGAGATAGTAACTAAGAAGAAACATAATTTAAAATATAAACAGAAGGAAAAAAGAACAGTGATAGGTGGATGCTGAGATCTCCCACAGTCTTTTGTAGCAGTGTGGCAAGACTGAACTGCAAAAACAAATTCATTCCAGAATGCAGGACTGCCTGGATTCGGACTGGCAGCTTGGCATTTTCACTGTTGCAAAAGGATAAATAAACAATATTCTTGATTGCTTCCTGTGATTTTAATGAAAGGTACTTTTTCAGCATTTACACAACTATGGCTCTTGCTACAAACAAGCTTTAGCCACTAGCACTTTTTAAAACATGCACAGATTTATGCATAGTAATTAATAATAGCGTTTTCTGATCTATTTTGTCAGTGCACAGTGTCAGAATGGTAGTGACTCCTTTTGACCTTTAGAAAGAAGGAAGGTCTTTTAGGAAAGCAGATACTCTTCTTTTATAGGGGAACTGTGTAAACATAAGTAATGTGCCCATGAACATTTTATGATCAAGATAATAACAAAGGATTTAGCTTCAGTATTCACCACACAAAATAAATCTTTAACAGAGATGACTGTTTTGTGACTTCTTCAGCTGAATACAGTAGTGCTTATGTTAGCCATCTCTTCAGTGCTGGCAGCCTTATGAGAACTCCCAGAAAACCTTTCCAGTCATTAGACATTCTCAGCTGGTCTCCAAGTGAAGGAGTATCCAGCCCCTTGTCAAAGAAAATGTCATCATAAGATTATGAGAAAGAGGGGAGTGAAGGTAAAATTAAGTAAATCAGGGAAAATGGAATTCTGAGGAGGATGTGAAAAGTATATTAAAAAAGAAGTGAAGATCAGCATCTTGCTTAGTACACATTTGAATATTCCTACAGGAAAAGAGAATATAAAATTGAACTTCTGATCTCCTGAGGACCAGACCGTTGTGCGGAGGATATTCTCTTTTTCTAAATGGACAGATGGTGTGTAGCTGAAAATAGAACGTAATTTCTACTCACTATCAGGAAAAGGTATGGAAATGCAATGAACATTACCTCGGAAGCAGGCACTATGCTTTATAGGTACTGAATTTTTCAGCTTGGTAAGGCAACAGGAGTGAGATTTAAAATCATCAGCTATAAATGGAAGGCTAGGTCCAGGGGCATTTTCCTACTATAACCCTCAGGACTACCTACAGGAACATGGATAAACTTTAAGGGTGTATTACTTTGAATAACCATAGGTTATTCATACAGTGGCTAACAGGAAAAGCCCATGCTAATAAAAGTTAAAAAGGCTGTAGAGAATATGCATATACATAGCTGAAATATACTTGTCCCTGTATATTGTTTGAGTCCTTAGGATTCATATTCTTTAACTCCTTTTCCTCTTTATTGAGGTGAAAGGAAACTTCAAACCAACAAATGGTGAAGATATCTGGAGAACCTCAAAGGGGAAATCTGTCTTCCAGGAGACAATCTGATAACAGATAATGAGACAAAACCATTCATGCATAGAATTATACAACTAAACTATTACCTGGACATTACAATGAATAGTCTGCTTGTCAGAAGTGGTCCCTCACAGCCCTAGCTATTGCCAAGAAAACCTAAGACACTCAGACATCAAAATGTTGATTTAAGTATGCAGTCTTAAACACTTGGGTTTGAATATTTTTACTTAAGTGACCTTCCCAAGGTCAGGAAAAATTTTATGCATAGCTCTCTGTTGACTTCTGACTACACAATTCAGCACGTTAACACTAGGCTCCCTGCTGTTTAATCTACCTTTTTTCCAATATGAAAGTTGTAACTAAAATTCTGAATTTGCCATGACTTATGTACACACCCAATAAGTATGTACCTAAAAGGTGTGTAAAATTAAAGCGACATGTGAGACCCTGATCAAGACATACACATTGGAGGGAATTTAGAAACAGAATTCACAGTCCAGGCAAGGTGGCCAACTTCTCTTTAGAAGGCATGGAGATAGCTGGCCAGTAAGCATGGGATTTCTGACATTCAGTGCACTGAGCAGAATGTTATATAAGGAACCAACAGGAAATGATGAAGAAAGGCCAAATTTCACACTGTCACCTATAAGCCTAAAATAGATGTCACGGAAATCTGGAATTCAGACCATAAAATGCCTCCCAAACATACAAAACGCACATAAGAGATTCCTATAGGTTAGCTCTGCAGGAAAAGTACATCACTGTTTTCTTAAAAAAATATGGGGATTGGAGCTGCTACGATCAATCTGTTTCTTGATAGCTTGGTAATTAGAGCATTCTCTTGGGAAGCTGAAAATAGATACTTGATTTCTCATAGTAACTGCTCAGACAGCTAGACTGCATGCAAGGTATTGTCTGCTCTTGCTCCTGAAGCTGGGTGACGAGAATCAGAAATGTAAGATACTTGACGTCAGAGAAAAAGCAAGAGGAATCCTGCCTATCACCCAGCGAGAAGGAGAATCTTCTGAGCAAATGAAAAGAGAGGAAAGGAGAGCCTCTGTTCCTGGCCCTAATCCTGGCCCTAACCTAGAGCCTGATAGTAATTTTTCAGCAAAGAATTATTGGATAAAATGTAAACATATTGTGAACAGAAAGAAGAGCTCAGAATTTCTCCTTTCCAAAAATGAAAGGGTATTCTCTACATTATTTCTCCTTCCTTTCTTTATATATTGCTATCCGTGTTATATGTATGTGTATACTTCAAATGTATTGGCAGTTTTGTACATACTCTAATTCTGTGTCAGGCTGCAGTTGTTTTAACAAAAAACAATGAAATAATGAAGACTGCCAACATAATCTGAGTTTTCTGTTGTGTTGCTGATTTTCCAATGTATTGTACTATCATCATGCATTTACCCTGGGAAATATACACACAGATATACCCTATTAGTACACTTATGGCTTCATTTATACAAGTATTAACTTTCGTTTTAAAATATAAGAGCTTTATATAGGCTAGTAAAGAAAATAAATTTTTCTGAATCAAGAACATATTCTTATGTTACTAAATTTATTGAGGTTCATTTAACCTTTTTTTTTTTTTAACAATTCACTTTTACGTGTAGCTAGGACATAGCTTTTCATGTAGCATAACATAACAGTAACTTCCACGATTTTATACATGGACATTGTTCCAATTTGTTGCTATTCGTGTCATCCATTTAAAAGGAAGATAACTAATTTCAAGGATTTTCTCTTTGCATTTTATGAAATAAAATCTACACACTAAAAGCAAAATAGACAGCTAACAAGGAAGTATCAGTGAAAAAAAATCTTATATTGCCTGGATAGGAAGGCAAGAAATTACATTAAAATTTTAAACAGAAACAGAACTTTTCCACCAATGTAGATAAAAATCTTTTAGAGATAAAACTGTTTTGACAAAACTGTGCAAATACAGTGCTCCTGACTGCAAGTCCATTATTGAACGCAAGTGGGAAATAACTTTAAGACTCCAAAAAGGGCAATGCTAAATTTACAAAATATAGAACCAACCACTGCAGTATAATTTTTCATGTTAATTATGTTCTCTTATCATCAATATATAGCCAAGTATAACAAGAACAAAACAGCAATAAAGTTAGTTTGCAAACATGAAAAAAGCAAATAATACTGATACCTAGTTAATTAGCTTAACAGCCTTTTGTCTCATTGAATAGTTTCCCTCAAACAAAAGACTATATTAATCATCTCTTGTTCTTCTCTACAAATGATAGTACATTTCCAGAAATCTAATGTTAACCACTTTTTTTCTTAATGATAGCGCTGGATTATTCAGTGGTCAGAGAGCTGGAAACATTTTCCAGCATAAATACCTTAACATGACTACTGTGCCTCTTCACGTAAGCAGATGTAATATCTAAGCTCAAGTCAAGATTCCCTAGAATTTCCCAGTAGAGTCTCTCCCTTCCTTCTTAAGATATGTGCATCTAGTCTCCAACTTCACTACATAAAACATGAACAATATGTTTTACTGCTTTATTCCTTTAGGCTCATGATACCACAGTCACACATAACTATAGTCACAGAACTATAGTTGCCAGCAAGATAAATAAGCAGTGATAAAACCTGCAATATTATTTCTATAACTCTTTCCCAGAATTCCTTAAATTCTTGGGAATTCTTGAAGTGTGTTTTTAGTCTTAAAAAAGTGACACATCTTACAGCTACTCAAAACACAAAGAGATGAAATACAGATGTAACATTTACTCAAGCCTATCTTATGTTCAAGCATCTTTCACCATTCACCATCTTCTGCCCCACTGCTCTCCTAAAAATCCAGGATCTAGCCTGGGATCAACCAGTATGCCACATTCTTCTGCGGATTCTCCAGTAAAGGCTCCTTATCACTGTCCAGAGATCTAATCTGCTTGGAAACAATTAAAAATTTGAACTTCTTCTTTGAATTTATTTTTTTAATATGTTTTGTTCTGGCAAATATCCTTTAAGTGATATATGTCTGTATTTCCAATGTCTGCAACGTGTGAATAGTGACTATTTTGGCAATTCCATACATAGCCAATTTGAATAGAGTTCAATACATGCTTTAACCCTTTTATAAATAATACAATGTGTAAAAGACACTGAACAGACAAAAAAGTATAATATAAAAGTGTTATAATTGTAAGAATATCTCCCTGTAAGAGAATGCAGACTTCTGCGTATAAGCAACCTTCTCTGAGGATTGATTAGAACAGATGTTTATGTTTGTACTTACGTAGTTGTTTATAGATGGTTACAAATGAAAATGGATATATTAAGTTTCTTTTCAAGCATACAACAGGCTGGAGAAAAATGATGACAAGTATCTGGGGCAAGCCCTTTAGGTCTTAGAAGAAGAAGGGACTATTCTTTCCCAAGGCCCCATAATCATTTAAAATGATGAGGTTTTTTTAATGATTTAATATAGTGAGTTGAGCTACATTCCATTAGATATAATTAGACCTAGACAGGAAAGGTAGATCTGAAAAGCTAATGAAATATTATTCAGATTGAATCTAAGATTGTTGATTAGGATAAAGCTAACCCTGATTAGTATAAACAAGATAGGTGTTAGAGACCTTATTTTTCCTTTTCTTTTAATTTCATTTTATGTTAGTCTGAGTCATAACTTACCATCTACTTAAAGGAGGTACATCTGGAAATGCTATTTTCTTTATACTTCCTAATAATTTTTCCTTTCATCCTGTTACACTTTCGAAGTCTTCATCATTTGACCTCTTCTATACCTGTACTCTCATTTCATTATATATATTCCATATGACTCCTAAGACTCACCACAATCCTCCTCCATATGGTAAGTGCTCATTTTGCAATGAGTTGGCACAAGATCAGTGCTCTGCATGAGTCCCACTTAAGCTCCATCGTGATTTCTTCAAACAGTTCATAGCTATATAAACCCCTATGTTGACGGATTAAGTAAGACCTAAGTGATATATAGATTTTACGCTGGTCCTTCGCACAGCAGTGAATTTCATCTTCTATGTAGTCCCACTCGAGAACTTTCTTCATACTACTTAGTGCTTTCATCAGCTTCCCAAATCCTATGTGTCAAGCAATCGCTGAATCCTCATACAAATCTCCCTTTAAACCTATTTCTTTCAAAAAATTGCCCTTGCTTCCAGTATCTAAATACATGATGCTTTCGGGACTTGAAAAGAGCTCAGTCTAAAAAAGCTTGCTATGGAAGCAAGGAAGAAGTGTTGCTAAATTTTGTGTGTGTCCCAATGTAAACTTTGGTGTTGGTGTTCAAATAGTGCATTAATGCTGTGAGTCGCTTTTAGCTTACTACTGTTACTATGCTCTTTCAGAATAGACTTTGATAGCTTGCGAATGGAATTTGAGAAGACCAAAGCAATGCTAATTCATGAAAGGTCTTTCAGAAACTTGACATGTGCAATCTGAATACTTTTATTAGTCATCTTTTCTTCTAAAGAAATGCTGTACCTTAATTTAGAAGTATTTCTGGAATGTAACAGCTTGAGGTGTAAATTAATATTGCTTTAGATTTATTATATTCCACCAAAATGTTTATAAAATTATTATGTCATGCGTTATTTCTCACATGGCAACTAATCTCGAAAATATCCTGTGGGTAATAGCCTACACTAGTAACTTTTAAGAGGGACACCTCATGTGCCTCTAGGTGGATCTGAAACCTGAAAAAACTGAGCTCTTTTTAATAAATTACTTGGGGTGAAATTTTCTGACCAGATGAGTAGTAGTAAATTGTCACGGTAATAAATTAAATTATACCAACCCCTTACATACTGATAAAAATGTAGCACATATAGAAAATACGTACATACATACACATACTTATAACATTAGTTTAATTTATACCTTGGAAGAACGACACAAGCAGAGGGCATTTGGTGGGCAGAATCCAATGATATGATAAGCGGGCATTATTTGCACTTTTGATTATTCTTGCTAATGAATTTCTTGAAAATGGACAGCCTAGAGCACAGCTACTTTTTGTAGTCTGTGTTGGTGTAGAAGCACACAATGGCATAATGGCATTCTATTTCCAGTCAAGGATAGAAGTTACCTTGGATTTATTAGACATAATTTCTATCAATGTTATTTCAGATTATGTTTTAATTCATTCTTCTAATCCATCTACAAAAGACTATTAGTCACAACTAATTTACTAATACAGCTCTATTATAGGAAGTGCTTTCTGAAGTAACTCGGATTTTAATTAATCTCTATTGTGCGCTCTATCCAGATTTTGGAGTGACAGATACACAAATAAAAATAGACAATGAAATACGCAAATACCAATCCCCTCTCTTTCATGCTTATGTTTTAATATGCCAAAACAGAGAATTTTGTCTCTTACATACTAACACCTCTGTAATTCTTTTTTCTTCACCGTTACATAGCTTTGCAAGAGATATTCCGTTTCTTCCTACCTTCTATGAGCCTCATAGCAAAGATTTGTGTCAAGGGCTATAGAATTCAAGTTACAGGTGTAATATAAATATGAAATTCAGGTTTGTTCTAAAGTTGTAATTGTGGTGCAGCTGGAAATCAAGAATCTCGTGTGCCTGTGTGCACATCCACTGCCTTTAGTCGTTAATTCCCTGGGCAGCCTAGGAACACCCTGCCTAGTCTCTGAACAGAGATAATGGGCTGACTTGAGACAACGCACCAAGTTAAGAGGCAACCGCCTGACTGCCTCGCCACCTTCACAACACAGTGCTTCACTAATTGTTTCAGGAGCTCTCGAGGTGGGACTCTCAGTCCTGGAGATTCCTGCAGGCAGCTCCTGCTGTGCCTAGACCAACTGACAGACACTACTTGTATGCTTCAAAGCGCTGATTAACATCCTGGGTGGACAACCCGGCAGGACCAGAGACCCCCCCAGGAGGTTCCTGCTGCAGAACTGACCAAACCAGACATGGATAATACACTTGTAAATAGTCAGCAGAAACTGTCTCTGCAGATGAAGAAATGCTTATGCAGGACATTCCTTTATACATAATTAAGACAATCAAGAGATGTTTAGTAACCAATTGCTAATAATTGGTAGCAATGGATCCTTCACATGCTGCATTGGTCACACAGGACTGTGGGCCAGCTAATCATAAGAATTCAGCAGAACAGCACTTTGGGGACCCTCACATGATCCAGCAGAAGCCACCATTGCAGAACTCCTGCCCATTGCCACTTGGAAAATGACTGGTCATCTTCTTTGAGAGATTTGATTCTTCACAGAAGTGCCACCCTGTGCCAAGAACCCAATAAAAAGGGGAGGGGAAGGGTACTGTTGGGATTTTTTTTACTAAGTTTTCCATGTCTGTGCTACAGATTTCCAGGAAAACTGAAGATTAATTTTAGAAACTGAAAGAAAAAAACCCACATGTCTGACAGTTCACTTAAAACTATATTTTCATTTTTCTGGTGAATAAGCTGTGCTCAGAAAAGCTGTGAGTTATACTTAAGAGAAGACAAACCAAATCAGACCAAAACAGAACAAATCTCTCCATCCATCCCTATTTTGGTTTGAAATAATGTGAGAGAACTTAAACTCTGCAACGTATAATAGATTTTTTTCTTTTCTTTTTGGAAACCAGAAAGACAAGAACACCTAACACACGAAACAAAAGTAAAGGTTACATTCAGATAGAAAATTCAAAATGAATATAAAGTCAGCTGCCTTTCCTGATTTATCACAATCTGGATATCGATACAAAGTATATAAACAAGATCTTGTAAAACTAAGACTTCCTTTCAACAGTGTCTTTCCCGACAGATCTGCAGAAACCATCATGGGTCCATTCTTCATGAGTTCCTCTGAGCTTGTAAGTTCATTAGAAACATTTTTTGGATGAAACTTCAGATGCCGAAGCTTACTGCAAAAACCAGCAAAATCTGCTAGTAGTGATAAATACAAAACTGCCAATAGCAATTATTGCCAAAGCCAATAAGATTTACCTCTTAAAATGAGTTAAATGCTAAATTTTCCTGTGCTGAGTAAAGCATGTTGAAACTTTCCCAGTACTACCATTTTTTCAATGTGTTGTTGTTTAACAATATATTTTGTCGTTTTGCAAAAAGTACTTTACAAATTTTTTTTATAACACTGTTTTTTAGTATAAATTGTGGCCTAAAACATCTTAGTTTGCATCTTCAAAAGCAGTGCTCTGTTTTTTTCAGTAAGACTATTTCATGGAGACAAAAAGAAGATGGGATGTTTTCCAACCAGCAATAGTTGTAAGACATTAAGATCCCTCCAGACTGTTCTTTTTTCTCTTTTATGATAACGAGAATATAAAAAACTAAAAACTTAATTAACTTAAGTTTTTAATTATAGGTATACTTTAATGAACTGACAACTCTGCATGCATGATGAATAAAGAATTATCTTTTTCCCTTTCAGACTTTATCTTAGGTTTGTTTTGGGCTTTTGTTCTGTTGGCGGGTTTTTTTTTGCATGATCCACAATCTAGCAACAAAGTATACAAGGGGATAAATGAATATCTGCTTAATAACACGGGTTTTTAAAGTACTGTTTTGGATATGTCTTGGCCCGGAATGGGAGGAAACAAGCATATCTTTTCAGGCGGTTTTATCTGAGGGTTACTTTTATCAATACCACAATGTAAGGTTAGGCAACAGGGAAAAAAACCCCAGAGAATTTGCAATGTTCCCTATTTAAAGGTAGACAGCTTCCTATTCAAACAGCTGCAGACAAGATGAACATTTAAGAAAATAATGGCAGATAAATAAAGTCAGTAATTTCTGTCACCTTTTTCATCTTGAAGTGCCTCCATTTAAATTAATGTCCATTTGGTTATTTTCAACATCCAATTTCTGCTCAGCTTTAGATGAATTATTTTTGTTTTGGGTAATAACAATACTACCTACCAGTATTCATTGTTTATTTGCAATACTAGTTTTCTGTTCTAAATATATGTCTTGTGCATTATGTTTTAAAAAGCCTGTTTCAGAAATTAATAAAAATGTTCTGGAATATAAATATTTTAATAAAATTCAACTGCGTTGCCAGAAGAAATTCTCAGATCTCAGGGATATTACCACATACTGCTTTGCTCTTCACTGATACAGCCTAACTTGGCAAACACAATTGTAATAGCTTTAATACTTATCTGAAATCATAGTATAGTGTGGAAAACGTATACCTAATCCTGTTTATGTGATGTTTCCCCTTTGGAAGATGATTGCAATTTACTGAATTGGAGTGAGTTCTTTTCTGACATCATTATGACATCAACATACATCATCCATTTGAGATGGTGTTTTCGCAGTTTAAAGAAGCAAAGGAATAGAACTGCACATGTTTAGATATTATGTGTTTAAATACTGAACTTTAAATATTTCAGAATGTGTTTCTTTAGAAAATGTCATATTAGGATAGATGCAAGAAGAACTAACTCATTAGCGCTTTGGGAATCAACATTTCTGGAAGCTCTCTGCGCACTTCTTAGCATGGGGACAAGACTTCTAAGATTAATTAACTAATGCTTCAAAACTAATGTGCACAAGTTAAAGTGCATTAATCCCCCATGTGGACACTCATTCAGGACTAAAGTGGCCTTAATTTGCTGTAGCTTAATCCTTCTCAAAGGAGCTAGAGCAGGTCACGGTGACTTTACTTCTAAGAACATCCATACGGGAGTGTAAAGCTCTAACTTTTGCACAATAACTTCATCAATTTCGTAAGATTTCCTAGGTGCTCACCATGCAGACAAGCTTTTAGGAAATAGTACTACTGCTGACCACTCTGTGTGGGCTCCCTTCCACCACTCCTTGCCTTTGCTAATTGAGGATGGTGCATTACATTCTGCTATGTTTAAGTAGCAACCAATGGACCAAAAAAACAAAACAGGCTGGATTTACAGAGTCTACACAGAGAGGAACCGAGAGTGAGGACATACGGATTCTGATTTTGCTTTGTTTCTGACCTGCTACGTGAATTTCTTCATAATGCTCCCATCTCTTTGCCTCTGATTCCCTAACTGTAAAACAGCACCACGTCTTACTTCCTATCCACTTGTTTCTGGTACACATACTACTAATACAGGTTTCCCACACCACAAATTTTCTCATAGTTTATACAAGTGCCCTGAGTAGAGACTAGAAAAGATGAAATCCAGGCACAGGTGCAAGCCTGCAGTGCAGCTGTAATTTTCTACATGTGACTGATCACACAGTTTGTAACTTTGGTTTACAAATGTAACATGTGATGGCAGGATTAGTTCACAATCCCTACAAACCAAAATTACAAATTGGAACCAGATACCATGTGACACTATGCTATTTCAATTACAGTTAAAAATCAATACATATGGTCTTTTGACTTTCCTGGCAAAATGTTGCTCGCATAGCACACGTGAGCCTAACGATGCAATCCATATGAGAGTTGTCAAACAATGATTCATGTTTATTCATATAGCAAATGATTTTTAAAGTTATTTTTTCCATTCTTTTGGGGGTAATATTATTAGAGTTCTTATAAGGAAGGAATTCTACGCAAGTTGATCTTGCACAAAATTCCCGGAATAAACCGGACAGCATGAAAATTGGCCTTGTTTTATTTTGCATTGAACACTTCACAGAGACTGCAATCCTTCAGCAACAAGAAATGCACCATATGACCCTCCTACGACCACTGGATGAGCATAATACTCATTCCAGACCACATATACAGCCTCTTATCTCTACCACTCCTCTGGGAAAGGTTCCTGATTATAGCTCAGCTTTTCCAGGGGAGCTCTGAACTGACCGTCAGCTCTAACCAAAAGCAATGGAAGTAAGTTTTAGGTCTGCCTAGCCTGTTCACTCGTGTAACTTCTCCATATACATCTTCAGCAGCATTCACAACTGCATCATTTGGTGGTGTCATTCCCACCCCACATTGTTTTACCACCTCTGAAAAACAAGAATATCCATTCATGACAGGTAGCGCACAGCAGCTCTGATCTCAGCAAGCTCAGATCTGCCCTCTTCGTTACTTAGATAGGAGTCAGTAACCATGAAAAAAAAATAACTTTATTTCTTGTCCCATTATTTTACTTTGTAGTGCTTCAGTTCATTATCTTCTTATCATTGCTTTTTCAATTTTTCATCAGATTCAGCCTGCTTCAGACACCTCCCTTCTCCACAACTTCTTTACTTCAGCCTATGCAGTTCCAACATGTAAATGTGAAAGGACTGTAAGAATTCAAACAAACATGACTTTGACTCCTGATTTTTAGCTACCATGACACATACAGGGCGTGCCTACCCTTTTTACTGTTGTTTTCCTCCGTTTCTCCAAACTCCTACTACCACTGATTTTTGTTACCATTTATCACGGTATGGTTCTACAGACTTCTTAATTCTAGCAACCTTTGAGAACATGCTTAACTCAACTCATGTTAATAGTTCCTTTGTCTTTAATAAGATCATCACATAGATAAATACATGTGCTAATACTTCAGAGATGAGGACTTTAAAGTATTTTTGCCTTTATCTGGCCAGTACTATACTTCGCCAACTACTCATCTGTTTGTCTTCTATTAAGGTCTCCTCAAAAGGAAAACTTTGAGGGTCAAACACCCCAAAGCTGTTAACTGCTAGTGACACTGGGCTTAGTTAAGAGATAGTAAAAAGCAAAGAACAACTGATTTATCTTAATATTTTTAACATATGTATTACTGTAGAACATAAGGTCCAGCAAAAGGTACATTACACAATGAGGAGAATTTAAAGTAGTAACAAAAGGAGCAGGGGAGAAAGTGTACACCTCCCTGAGTAAACAAGTGTTTACTAGCAAGTTAAGTGCAGGAAATCATTCCTAGTACAATGAAGGAATACTTCTACATAGTTAGCGAAGGGAAACAAACTCTGTTCTAATAAAGAATTTGGCCAGAAAGTCTCACCTACTGAAGAAGAAAATGCGAGTTTTGAAGAGTAAAGGATTAAAACAACCTAGACCCTCTAGAAGATCTGAATGGGAGACGCAGAGCATGCACCAGGCCCTATCTCCCACCTTGACAGGAGGCAAGTAGCAATCAGGCTGAATGAGAGAGAATTTTTTATGTAATTTTAAAGATAAGGTACATAATTTGTTTTATTTCTTAATTTATGCCTCCTCTAAGCATCTTAACTATTTCACCTCTCTGGAATATTTGTTCGTACATTTTTACTTTAATCTAGTTTAAAAGTCATATCAGGTAAGTAGGTTAACAACAACACTCTCGTGGCTGGAGGGGTGGCAGATGACTAAATTGCATCTGCCCTTAGACACTCTTGCAGTGCCTCAGCTCCCAGGCTCATCTTCCACTGTGTGTAAGGGATTATGGAACTGGGCTTACTGTGAGAAAGAACAGCTATGTACAGAGCTGGCACCGAAGGACCAGGGGAGACGCAAGTGTCCTCCTGTGACTGTTACAGTGAAGGCTCTCTGCCACGCTGCAGAATATTGGGATAATGTTTGGATCTCAAGGGGCACAGAGAAAAGGATGTCACTTCTTTTGTTTGTTTGTGTTTACTGTGGAACTCATTTATCTTGACTTTCATTTATTATTAGTTTTACACTCGGTTTACAACTTGATAGAACAAGCCCATGCAATGTGAAACAGAATAGCAAATTGGTGATCTTCAAATACGTTGGAGCTCGCCACACAGAATAAAGTAACGATTCTTTGTGTCTTCTGGGGATACGTCAAAAACAACTGTGCATAAACTGCTGTGAGGTAAATTTAGGCAAGACAGTAGGAAAAAGCTTTCAAGTTTGCTAAGCACTGGAATAAATTGTTTTGGATGTAACAGAATACTCACCACTGGCTGTTTTTAAGAAAACAATCAGACAGCAGAAACAGTTCAGACGTGATTTTTAACTTTTTGTGCATTGGGCAGGGCAGAGGACTAAAGGACCTCCTGGAATGTCTTTTAGTACTTTGTTCCATGATTTTATGAAATGTCACGTACATATGAAGTAGAACTACAAAGACTTGCACATCACTTGTTAGAACCTATCTTCTTCCAGTTACAAGGCTAATACATTAGACCACTGCACCAGGCAGCCCCAGGAAAACTCTAAAATACTCAAGCAGTTCTTTGCATGGAAATATGCACGTACCACTTTACAATTTTTCAAGAGGAGTCAGCATCTCAGCAAATCACATTGTTATGTTGTGTTATGATGCATGATGTTTTCATAACGATGTGACATGTCTAAATGACAAAAACCTGGCTTCCTACCAAAAATGTAAAGGCGTTTACATTTTTTTTTACACGGGGAAAAAAGCCATTATCACTTCATATAGCAAACGTCCCTGCAATAAAATGGCAGTAGACCAATTTAATGCAAAGTATTCCCCAAGTCTGTAATTATGAGAAAACAAAATATTCCAAAGGATTTTAGAAGCAGAAGATGCTTTCATAGAACTGTGCATCAGTCTATACAATGAAACTACAGAAATATATAATGAACAACAGGACTGCAAATTGAACATCATGCTGGAAGCTTTGGCAACACTCAGAACATTTCCAAAATGCAGAATATTTTTTCTGTAGTAAGGTCTACTGGCACTAATAGCTTTAGTAACTGGGTTCTCCTCACTGAAAAAAAATCTGTCAGATAATAATGCAATGAATAACTACTGTTTAACCTTCTTGTTTTTATTTGATGCATTAATACAAAAGCAGAAAAAATCTTTTGGATAGCTTGTTCTTCTTTGTTATAAATAATTCAGATTCTTTTAACCTTTCTACTTTATAAGACAGCTAGATCCCTTTTAATGTCACAGTTTTTCATAAACACAACATAGCTTTTGGCTCTCAAATTGTACCTTGAAAAGTTGCCATGACAGCTTGGAGGATTCTGTTCAGCTTGCAATCCTCTGCATGCTATGCTGTTCCTTTCTTACCAAAGTCTCTTAGCACCTGCCCAGACATGCACTTGGCAATGTGATTAACTCCTATCATATATCTGCCATTCTTTTGCTCATCATTTTCCCGTGTGAATGAAAGAGCGTTCAACATTTTGTTCCGGTGGTATGTTGGTTTTGCTGCTGTTATTTTAAAGCATATTACCATGTCCTCAGGTTGGAAAGGCAAGAACAAAAAATTCTATTGCAAGAAGACTAGAAGGCAACATGATATGCGATATTCTTCTGGTCCCCTGAGAGTTCATTTTACAGTCTCACAGCTCTTCTCTAGACCTCCAGCACTTTCAACTTACTCAGCAGCCTATTCTTGAAATGCCCTAGAGAAACAGACAACATAGAAAGATGGAGCAGGAGGGCTACTGATGTGTTTGCTCAGTCCTTCCACCTAGTAGCTCACGTTTCAGGTTCCTGGGTGCCCCGGCCATACGCTGACTCTGGTTCTTGTAGTGGCTTGAAGAACAACAGTAATACTGCCCCTACTTACTTTCAGCAAGAAATTCTTTATACAACAAGTACTGAATGTAGTATGGAACTATAAACTCAATTCAGAATAAACTCAGTGCTGCTACCACTATGCATCTGGTTTATAAGACAGATCATTTTAGGCATCAAAGGATTTTTGCTTTAACTTAGCAAGTGTTTCCAGATCACATGCAACTGTATTTATGAAAAGAACTTCCTTTTGACTCAGAAAATATACCGTCTACATTTGCTATGGGTCAAGCTGGGATTTGTTCCTGAATCAGTCACCCAACCCTAATTCTAATAGAATACCTCTGAATAGTTTTATACTAATAACTGCTCTGTAGAGACTCTTGAAATTATAATATATTAAAGACCCATCAGCCTATCAGAAGAACATGTAATTTTATGTTCATTACTTCTTGGTTCCTGACTATAGAATTTGGATGGTTGCACCTCAATTAAAAGTTGAATCAAAGTTAATATAATTTAAATAAAAACTTCAATAAGAAGTTAAAGTTCTGTTCTTAATAGCATTAATACCCTCTAATGACCGCTACGGTCATTACCACCAGATAACTGACCTTCTTGAACCTCTCTTCACATAGAAACCTTTCTCCCAACACAGTCAATTATTTAGCAGTAATGAGTGCTCTGTAAGAGATTATTGTTTAACCAAGTACCTTGACACACTGCTTTTGCCCTGTTATCTCTATTCTTCAACAAATGGTACATTTTTTTCTATTATAGGCTTTTCAGTTCTGACGATAGAAGGCTGTGGTCTTATTCTTTCCAATGCAGAAGTTCACCATGTAATTGGCAAATCTTCAGATATAATTAAAATCTGGAAAATTAGGGTGCTATGAAACACTGTTTGTGAGCAATAACTGTGGCCCTGTAAGACAGAGCAGTTCTGAGGGCATGTTTGAGATACCTAGGGAAAATGAGGAACAAAAAATGAAATATTGTTGGGGATGAAAAGACACAATCCTCTAACAGCATGCGGACAAAAGGAAGAAAAAAGAAAAATTAATTTAAGAAAAAGACAGAAAGATTTAGGAGCATAAAGGAAGTGAAAGGAAAAAGCGAATGAAAGAACAAATAAAGAAGAGCCAGAAAAGCAGGGGAGACAAATTAAATTTGGGTGGACAGAATTCATTTTCATAAAGAAGGAAATCGTTTTGGCAGAGTCCTGGAAGCATTAAATGTTAAAGAGTCTTTGTTACTGTGGAAGTGTGAGAATTATTGGTTCAGTGAGCTCAACATGAGGCTGGAAGACAAAACTCCTGAATCCTAATTCCAGCTGGCCTAATGACTCTCCCTGTAACTGTGGGGAAGGCTCTTCACCCCCCTGCCTCAGTTTCTTTCTCTGTAAAACATAAAAAATACCTTTTTTCAAAAGGCATTCTGAAGTTCACATATGCTGTGTTTTGACAATACCAAGCATTAGTAGCTACTAATGCCATTAGCTATGTCCTCTTCTTCATATGTTTCTTAAAGGTGTCAGGCAGGTTATTTTGATTTCAAGTTTTTAATATAAAATTCATGAAACACCTTCCAATTCAAATGCTCAGGCTGAAGTATCTCAAGCATTTCGCAGAAATTGAGTAAGAAATAACTTTTTTTTCCCCTAAAAGAAATCTTGCCTATTCAATTTAAGAGAGCAAGCATTTTCTGACCAGTTTATTTTGAATGTTTTGATCACTGTTGCTCCCTCTCACTCCTCTACATGTGAAGGGAGCCATAGTCAGATTGTGGAACAAACTCTGATGAATCCAGTAGAAATACCAGTGTATGGTACTTAGAAATAAGAGAATAAAAGTCAGATACCTAAAAATTGCATGGCACTGTTATACTTTACTTGCTCTATGAGAGGGTATTTTGGCACAAATTAGACGAAAAAGTGTCCATATAATGCCTTAATCCAGTATACAGAAAAGAAGGTCCTAAATGAGTCCTTTGCTCATTTAAAAGGAGTAAATATATTTTAATGCTTCGGATGAATATCCATCTGCTCTCTTTCCTTAGAAAAAGGCCTTGAAAACTGAAAGGGGGGAAGTAATACATTGTCCTATTGCCAACAGTGCTGCTATTTACAAGACAGCACAGGAGACATTTCTTCAAATGATTTTCTACACCAATATGCCATCTCCTAAAACCCCAGCCTTTTTCCCAGTACATCTATAACATGGATTGAGGTTTCTTCTGTAATGGAGCGACTTCACTGAGTAAGGGGACAACAGAGAACAGGGAGAAGGTCCTCAAAGTAAACTGCTTATGGCATACCTCCTATCTTAAAGGGTTTTTTCTTAATGAGGAGACTGTAGGAAAGTGTAATATTCTATTCAGTTCTGGAAAATACTACAGGTAGGATTGCTGTATATAGAACCTTGCCAAGCAGACGGTTTACTACACTAGAAGAATACGGAGCAAGAAGGATTTCTTTTATTATTTGTATAAAATATATTGTTCTTCCAGGCTGTAGTGAAATAGTTTCTATTTAATTGCAGAGAAATCCTAAGAAGGTTACAGCAGTGAAACATTAAAATTCTAAGGGCAACTAATAACATTAAAACTTTATAGCCCCAGATAGAATAATTTAGACAAAAACAACATGAACATATGTTTTGTGTAATAATAACAAACATTTATAGCTGTCAAGAGAGAAAAACACAGGTTTATGCACACCTTAATGGCGTGCATGGGTGAGCATGAGTATATTTAAAACATAATATATTACAAAATTGACAGCAGGCATGACTCTTCTGGGTACTATGTTAAATCAATGAATAAATTACCAAAAGTGTGCTGTGGCTGTTTGGATGTGTAATTGAGCTTAACGTATGTAGTGTTATTTCAAAAGAAACTGTTCAAGGAGTTTCTAGACCAATCCACTATGCATCTTTACTAAGCTGTTTACAAATAACAATAAATGAAACTGTCTCACAGTAGGAAGGAAGTTTAGTTATACGCATTACGCAAATGGGAGAAAAGTTAATTTTAATATGTTTTTCAAGAATTAAAACCAAACTTATTATAATTCACTGAATTGGAAATCAACATCTTTCATGTTCAGTTTTAGATTTATTTTAACTAGCAGATACTCTACAAACAAACATTTTTGTAGCAATGCATGCCAGGAATAAGTCCACTGAAATAAAGAGGGATGCTTCATACAATATCTATACTAAAAAGTAAGAATCAAGGCCCAAATGAATGAACTAACAAAAAAATGAACTTAAACATGTTCTATTTATTTCCTTAATACATTTCCTGTCCAACAGATAAACATTATTAAAACATTTTATTACATTAGAAACCTATGAAAGTAACTTTTAAACCTTATTGTTGTTGATTAGTTAATAACAAAAAATAACAGATTTGTAAACTAAACCATTAATTGTCATATTTAGAAAAAAGCTAGGCATATACTTTCATTCCTTGTTACAGCGCTGTGTCATCTTACTACACCCAGAGTTTGTAAAATAGAAACTGATCCTATTTTCTTGCATTCCTCTTTTTATTTTGCTGTTCTAGTAGTACTTGGTTATTATACAACGTCTAAACTCTTGCAACTCAAATCTAAGATAGCAAGGGCAGCCTGTACAAGTTAATACTGGTACTTAACATCCCTACAGTCTCCAGGAAAATTTGCCAAACCAACAGCAAGGACAGAAAAGACAAGCTGACCTCAGTTACCTCCTTCTTGCCCCCCGTCCTTCGAACTGAAATGCTGGTCCTCCAATGTAAGCAGTCATAACAGCAACATTCTAGACTTCTGTTAGGTATGATAGCTTTAAGTCATAGTATTTCAGAACACATGGTCCCAAGCTCTTAAGCAGATCTGAACATTTTCCTCTGCAATTTTCTCTCTCCTTTCTCACCATTTTTATCCATTTCATAAGGGACGATGTCAGCATCAACCATACTTCTGCCGTTCTTAGGGCTCATAAACTCAAGGATTAAGGCATTCTGTGTTAAATGCCTGGCTCCTTCCTATAACACGATTGTAAAGAGGAAAAAAGAGGATGAAGAAATGAAGTGTACATGCCCGGATGAGCTGTTCTTTCTCTCTGGCCTGGTGATGGTTCATAAAGCATGCTATGGGGCGATTATAAAAGAATATGGCATACCACCTGTCTCCTGGTCAGAAATCCCATTTTACATTTAAAGCGATCTTAGGTTAACTGTCATTAATGTTTACAGCTGCCCATGGGATGTGGCTAAGTACACTACTACCACATATTTTTCTGCAGTTACTTCCAGGTGTTTAAGAAACTAGTCTAAATTTCTAAATGTGATGCAGTCGCCATTGTATCTCTCACATTAGTTACACTACCCTGGGTAAGTATAATTATCAATAAATTCGGAGCATCTGAGATACTATAAGAAAGGCTTAATTTAAAATCATGGCAAAATACTAAAAAAAAAAAAAATTATCCACAAGTTACTAGACCTGATATAAAAACTTGCATATGCTTTTACCATAAGCATCTTGCAGTCTTTTATTATGTAAGTCTATGTTTCACCAAGTGCTGTACTGAAAAGGTTGTTTTTTTTCATAATGTGGGTACACATGAAGAAGTCAGGTCACACAATGCTCTGCGTCGTATTCTGTTGTCTTCTAATAGATTAGCTTAAAAAACTAGCAAAATCTGTAACATCACTCTGAATCTACAGTTTAAGTGCAGTCAAGTGTACTATGCCACAAGACATTTAAGAAAAAGATTTAAAATGCAGGATGTCCAAGCAGATTATTCCTTCAAACATTGTTTTACTGATTTCCCTTTTGTGGCCACCCCAGTGAAGAATAGTTGCTTTAAGTATACAGTTGAGACTAGAACTGAAAGATTTTACAGATCAAATTGTTGCTAAAAGATGTTGTTCTGAAAGACTAAATTAGGAACTGAACTGAAAAAAAAGGAAATGCCACCCAATCACGCTGAATATAAAAGTAATTAAAATACTTTAAAAAGAATAAAAACATCCAGAAGATAAAATTTACCTTTATCTAATAGTATCTTTGTTCACATCAATGTTCCTTTTGTTCTCTATTACACATTTAATCACTCTTAGACATCAACCATAACAGCAAAAACTCAAATACTGAACTGATAATTAAACACAGTAATATTTATAAGATTTTAGTTTATTCTGTAGATATGAACACTTAATTTAATGCACAAATACAATGAAAGTAAAATTTCTTTTTAAAGATCAGAGGAGTGCCATGCCAGTCACTCTTCAATTGAATAAAGCAGTAATTTTTATTTTCAGAGCAGTAATATAATTTTAATGAAATGACAAAGATAGAATGCTATTAGCAGAAGCAACAATCTTTAGCAATGACAATTGGCAATAGCATCCATATTAAGCTGCCATTTTTAAAGTACAGGATTTTCAGAAGACTATATCAAAAGGGAAAAACTAGCTTTTTAAACATGCTTTTTTAAGAAGCAAAACAAGGTGGAACAGTTTGGCACCAAAAAAAGAAGAAAGCACCTCAGTACAAGAGGCAAGCTGAGTTTACTCCACTGAAGCCTGCACTACCAGAGGTAATCAGGATAAGAAGCATGAGGAGATACTGCACTGCTACTATCAGAGGCAGAAAAAGAAAAATATGCCAGTGGATAAAGTAGAAGAAAAACTTGTAAGCCCAATCTGTAGCTCTTCTGCCACATTATCTGAACAACCCAAAATATTTATGACTGTGATGACTGGTAAAAAAACCCACAGGTAGAACACACATTCAAACGTCATTGTTTGAGCTGACCGGAACCCACTTTGCCCGCAAATCAGACACGATGTCAATAGAATGCTAGCTTTCAGCCCTGCTGCACCTCCACCTAGGTCTGATGAGGCAGTGAACCCCATGAGAAGAGTGTCCCCACATGCTCCTGTATTTTGTTTCACTTGTGATCCCGGTGAAATCCTGAACTATTTTGAAGAGCAACAGATGGCATGGATGGCGAGGGAGCAAGAACAAGAAATGAGGAAGGGAAGTTAACTGAAAAGATCTGAATTTCAAATAATTTGCATCGTTAGTGATCACTATCTATAAAGCCAACCACAAACTTTTTCCACCAAGACAGTTTCGGTCAGCTAGGATTCCTTCTTTTCACTTGCTTATTTATGAATTTATTTTGGTTGTTCCATCAACTTCTGAACTCAAACTCAGAAAATAAATACAGAAAAAAGCTTTGTTTCTCCTGTGGCTGTAAAAACTTGGCCTTGAATGAGTACATGGGATTCTGAGCCCACACAAAAAAGGAGACAAGCAATAGCTCTGACAGGCTATCCTAGAAATTTCTGCTTTAGAGTGGGAGATGTCCAGTTCTCAGTAAAATGAATTTGTGTATTTGTGTGTGCGTGTTATTAAAAACTTATTAAATATGGATTTCACTGGAAATATGAGAAGCATGTGAAACAATAGGCAGACGTGAAGAAGAGAAGCATTCCACTAATATTTGCTGCTGAAAATACATTCTATTAAAAATAACATAATAGAAATGCATCAGTACAATTCTATAGAGAAAGCAGAATGAACATATACTGGCGAAAGAGAACATCAAGGCCTTTGAGTGGTTAATACTTAGTTTATTTAAGGTAAATGTGTTCATATGAATGCATGCACAAATACACCTGCATTTTTGTATTTTCAAATACAGGCCAAACCCAACTGGGATTTTTGCCTAAGTAAAACTTGTCAGAGTTGGTCCAGTTATGCATGTGAAGTTACAATAGCCTAACATACTTTCAGAGTTTCAGATAATAGTGTTCAAAGATTCAAATAGCATTATGATAAAATTTGCCCCTTGGGTGTATGTCAGTTTAAATATCTGTTCTCATCAAGTTCTCAGTCTGCACTTGTTCTCAGTGGAGTGATTTAGATTTAACACATCTTTCAAACTGAACTTGATCTATGTTTTAACAGAAAGTAGCCTTCCTTATTCTTAAAGTCAAAAAGCATAATTTCTTTGCTAACTGTTTAAGCATAGTTGTTTCTATTAACAGTGATGGCTGTTAAAGAGCCTACAGTTGCCAAAAGTAATCAATATATAGTATCTAGAATCACCAAGGTGTAAAAATTATAGAAGCATACTATAAATACCACAGACACCTTGGAGTCCTTGTTCACATCTTCAATTAGAATATGACTTTTGATATTTTTGAAGTAAATATTAGAATATGTTGGTTTAAAAACGCACCTATGTTTTATAACAGCATTGAATATTGTGCTTAACTGCAAAAATATGACTTTTAAAGTGTGGCTCTCTACATTTCTATGGAAGAAAATGAGGAGCTCTGCTACTGTTTTAGAAATTTGGCTTGTTAAAGATTATTAAAATTATTTTAGATACCATGAAAACAACACTGTCATAGAGAATTTGCAGCAAACATGCAAGGAGGTAGATGGATATATGAGAAAACACTCTCTGTGAGCTAAAATGGGACCCAGGATTGCTTAACTAAGATGTCAGGGACATAATTTCATGAAAAACTAGCAAAATATTTAGTTAACTGGTGATACAGGGAAGTTTTAACAGGGCTCCTATAACATGAAAGAAGAGGTTTAGGACGGAGCTCATATTCATTTGTCTTCTCTTATTGTAGTCCAAACACTGGCTGCTTAGCTTCATTCCTTTCTCCACAAAGCGAGGCTCTGAATTGAACGCAAATTTTTCCTCTTGCTCACTAAAAGGCACACAATTAACAACTCAGGAGAAACAGCTTCTGGTAAATAGGAGTGAATCTACCATGTGGAAGCTGACTGTACATCCAACAGCACTAAATCTTTTTCTGGGCACCTCTGATGCTTTTGCTTTCAATCATTCAGAAAACAAATCTACAACTATTTAAACAAAAGAAACATTTTCAAAATACAGCTTTCCCAGACACGTAACATTTAAATTCTTCTATCAACAGAAAACAACTTCCAAAAGCAATGGTATAAGTGTTACTAGTCCATTTACAAGCACGTCTTTATAATCCTGCACCTCAGCCATTTAAAAATGTAGTTATTATCACAACATAGCACCCCCAGAACAACAGCTCAGACTCATCCCGGGTGGCCTCAGTAACGCAGGCGGTGGACTTCCAGCCAGCGGTCCACAACAGGCTCACAGAGGCCCAAGAAGATGAGGCTACCAAGGACACGGTTTGATGTACAGCGTTTTGTGGAAGATCTCAGCTACGTGAATCCTTATGAACAGCCAGCTGGAATGAAACAGTCTGGAAAAGGAGCAGTAGTTCTGACACCTGCCCCTCTCAGGGTGTGGTGAGGAGAAAGCCCTTTTAAAAGAGATGATCGAAGGAAAGTTTTAAGCTTCAGTTTGCTCGTGCCTGTGTTTGTGAAAAAGGCCTTAATCTAGTGACCCTGAAATTCACATTTTATGAGCTTGGAAGCATACAATCTTTCACCCTGAAATTACTTGCTCAGTTAAAGCATTTTCACTAAGCAAGAACTTGTTCAACTACATGATTCCTTTACTCTAGGACAGATAATAAATACAAGACAGAAGAATCTTAGCAGCTTTATGATGAAGGGAGGTATTCTGTGAATATTATTGTGTATGCAGTGTATCAATTTAAGATTGCATTCACTTAGAAACTTAAAAGAAACATTCTGTACATAGAAGATTACATGTCTGCTTTTGCTTTGCACGGGTTTTTAAAAGCTTCTGCTTGTCTGAAGAAAATTTTGCTTCAAAATGTGATAAAGAGAGGCCCTTTCTTGGCAAGGCACAGGTTTTGTCAATAAAAAACCCTGTACCAGGAAGGTACTAAAATTCTACGTTTTCATTCTATCTATACTAAAATTATCACATAAAATTTTCCAACTAATTTTCAGAGTCTGGTACAATACTTTCACAGAATCACTTTCAACAAAGCTTTCCTGCCCAGTTGCCACGATCACACCTTTGATACCCTTCAGTAGATTAAATTTATCCAATTAAGACTCACTATAGGTCAGCCCCATTCAATTGTCCATATTCAGGCTGCCCTTCCACCAGTGCCAGCTTCTTGTTCTAAAACACCTTTCTGTCTCCTTTTATTCATCCACTCTAAAATGCTGTGTAAAATTATGGTTTCACCTCTCAAATCCTTCCTGAAGATACTTTTTGTTACAATGATAGCTACATCTGTGCACATTCCAGGTGGTGTCTGCAAGATTAAAAATAAGTAACTTACAAAGCAAGGTATTAAAACCTAGCAAACTGGGGAACTTGAAGTGTCTAACTTCAGTAATAGACACAAATATTCTTCTTGCTTCTTTCTTAGGTTCTTTTCATTGTTACATCAACATAGCTTGTTTTGATTAGCTTGGAAATTCTTAACGGATGTTTTCAATCCTATATTTGGATAACAACTAATATAAAAAGAACTGAGTTGTGTTTCACATGCTCCAGCAATAAGACTAAAAGACAGGCTGATTCCTCGCAAAACCAAAATTTTGTCTGTTGATTTACAGAAGGATTTTGTAAACACCACTACTCTTTCTATCCATTTGACCAACTCATTCATGGTTCAAACCCCACTGCAGAAGCTGACAGATCAAGAATTACTGTAATGTCACGTACTAAAATACCTAAAGCAAAGCAAAATAATAACTGTAGATGCATTTTTTTCCTAGAAGGGCAGAATTAACAGCATTGTTTGTACTTCAGAGTGAGATCACAGTATCTTTAGTCTAGACTTCCAAAGTTCTAAAAGATTCAGAAATGAATGGTTTTAAACTGTTCAGTTGCTAGGCACAATAATACTATTTATGTACAGACAGTATTTTAAATATTCAATAATTTAAGACTACATCTCAATGGCAGCATAGCAGAGCCTTCTGTTCTAATTACAGGAAATCAGTTCCCCTATTACCATCTTTTGAAGTAGTGAATGGTGAGCTACTGACTTGCTGTAATACTTTTTTGGCACAGAAATACTTTGTAAAGTATTATAAGGTATGTTATTGACCAGTGAAAAGTAGTAACTATTTAACTGTGCCCAAGACTATCCAGTTGTTCTGAAAGGAAGAGACTAATACATTCAGCTGAAACTGCAAAGAATTAAGGTGGCAGATGGTAATTACTGATACTGGAAGTAAGCCTGGATAAAGGTGGTTGGAACTTCAGTTTAATGTCTGATCTATAAGGTGTTACATTCATGGCATAAAACTCTCTCCTGTCTAGATGGGAATGTGGCTCATTATAGACACATTAGAGGAAAAAATTACTTCTGCTAAAGCACAAATACTAACTTGTCTTGTACATTTCTTTTCCAGGAAAGAATTTGATTAAGCCATGAGATAACTGTAGACCAGGATGGCATGTGTATCACCAGATGAAATTCCCTTTCCATATGTCTTTACAATGTCAGAGATGGAAGTCTGATTTCCATTTCATTACCTTTCAAATTCTTACTGACGAACTGATGGCTATTTACTTGACATTTTATTCCACAATATTGAGAACATGAGACACAGGACTGAATGCACGTGTCTAATCCTGAGTTTGTGCATGTGGAAGACAAAGAGAGATAGTAAGTTAAATAAATAAATTCAGTTTGAGGTGTGAAGTTTTAAAAGTCCCTTGTGACTTAAGAAACTCCAGCAACTCAAGTGAAATGATTCCTCCAGCATGTGGTATTCCTGCCCTTTCAGTAGAAGCAACTAAGTCAAAGAGAAGAGAATGAAGGCCAGTTACACGTGCCATTTGACACCTTCAAAGCACTGATCACTACAATAATATATGCAATACTCCAATTGCATATACTCGACACTAGAAACCCAGTTTTCAAAGTGGTTATGTAAGTAAAAACACTAGATTCTGAAATCATGCTCTATGTTATCTGTTGACAATATTTAAGACTGTCCCAATAGTAGACATTCACTGCTTTTATATAATGGAAGACATCAGAAAAAAACACAATGTGTTTGCGTTAATATTAAAGTACATGCATGATACTTATGCCTGTAGATTAGAAATCTAGACCTGATGAAAGACACCAAGAAAAAGCAAAATATCTAGGCACAAATATGATATTACATTACACTGATTGCAAAGATGCCAAAACACTTCATTTGTACGTTCCTTTTGTATCAAAGTATTAATTTAAATATTGTAGTCATAGCAGCATGATTCGATGGCCAGGACAAGTTACAAGTCTGAAGTAATAAAGAAAGGACTGTCACCATTCTCTAACCTTTCGTCCGTCTTGTTGTCCATTTCACAAATTCATCTTCATATTAAAACCCTGAGCAACATGTAATTGCTCTGAACTGCAGTGTTCAATCCACCCACTAGATCTGAGACCAATGTCACTGTAAAACTGTCTGTAAAGGAGTGTTCCCATAATCCTAAACTCTGGTAGATATTAAACAGCTTCACCAAGGTTTTCATTTTTTTTCATGAAAATCACTTTTTTATGTACTGAAGACTGGCTGCAAAAACTGTAAAATTATGTGCAACTGAGTGGGAGATGATCCTGGAAGTGTGGGATGCTTAATTACATATGAAGAGGAAATTACACTGGTTTTCTTTTTCCCTCTATACAAAGGTTTGTTTAACCACTTCTAACTCTGTTATCCTGAGCAATCTACTATTTCTGTGATTTAAGGTTTACTTTATTAAATATATTTTTACCTCTTCTTCTAATGTTCTTCAAATCATTACCGCTTCTATCATTAACCCACTGACACACAAGCCCGTTACAGAGTGAAGACAATCTTTCCAAGAGTGCTTTTTACCTGAGACAACTAAGTAATATTTCATTGTTCTAAGCATTAGGCCAAATTATTAACCAGTTTCATGCTTATTTCTCTGAAGTTGTAATGAAAAAATAGCAATGTTTTTCAGTAATATAGCAATTATTCTGGAAAGAACATGTCCAGAAGTACAAACTACATACATATTTTTAGAGTACACCATTATTTGTTTAACCTACCAGCCTTTAGGTTCTGATGTTATGCTCTGAACTGTAACACAAACCTGCAAAACTTAATACAAACATCTACTTGCAGAACAAAAATATCCAGATACAAAAATTATAGTCACGAACTAACTGCCCAAATGCATGCTGGCAGTAGAACTTACAAGTGACCCTAAGAATACTATTCCATACAATTTTGAATGAAGGAGAATGTCTATTATGGGCAAATGCTATTGAAAATTGTATACTTTTCACGAACATTAGTTACACAATTAACTTACAAGCTCTTCAGAAAGCAATGAACCTTTCCAACAAACTACGAGTTAAATAGATCAGGGTAATATTCAGGCAGCAACACTCACAAACACTAGATAGGAAAGCACATCATGCTATTTTTCAGTACCACTCTTTACTGCTTATGGAAAGCAATACGGTTTCAGTAGGCCTTTCCTGATGAAGAAGAAGTAGCCCAATTCTGAAGAGATCAGTTACAAAACAAGTGGTTTCAGACACCTCCAGAAGGTGAAAAAACACAAGATACACACATATATATGCAAACATTCCTCCTATTTTCCCGTTATTTTAGACTATTACTTACTATTTCTATCAGGAGAAAACCCCTACTCCTAGCTTAGTGTCTTAAGATTCTGAAAAAAAGTCAGATGTATATCATGTTTACTACTCAGAATGTTAGATTAGTATCATGGCAATTCTGAGATTTATTTTTAAAGGTACTTCTCAATGGGGTAAGAAGGAAAAACCTTATACCCTCCAATTTAAGCTGAATACAATCATCATTTGTTTATTTATAAAAATTGTCAGAGTAATAGTTCTAGTAAATACTTAAAGAAGAGATCTCGTTTTTCTAAGATTGTGTAGAGAATGCAATACATTAGAAGAGCTTAGGCATCAGAAATATTTAAAATCCGTTAAGTTTTCCATAGCAATCGCTATTAACCACTATGAAACTTACAACAAAATAAAAAATTTCATTAGCAAAATCTGATTCTTGTATACAAATGTTGACAATGTATTTCTAGAGTGCAGAATGTCCCTCTCTCCCTTCCACTCTCCCTTGCTTGCATAAAAGATGCCATAGTCCTATGAAAAGTCCTAAGGGAAGTTTTAAAAGTCCTAAGGGAAAAGTTTCCTATGGTCTTTGAAATGCCTCCTTTTCCTATTTCTTTACAGATTTCTAGCAACAATACTGTCCCTGTAGTTTCTCAAACAAGGCAAAAACTAAAATACCCTCTAGATATCATCTTTAGATTTCCTATTATACTTCTCAGGTTCCTTTTGGCTTTTGAAATAAATGCAAACTGAAATCTACAGTTATATGACCAACTGTATTTTAATTTTAGTTAATCTTTCAGCATGAAGAAATAGATGGTATTTGACTGCACTATTGCCCATACCTACAAGAATCATACACAGATGCGATCTAATGAATAAAATAACCTGAAAATAGTTTTTGTTTGGTCATTTTTTTTTGTCTACTTGTGGTTTTATTGAACTGTAGGTACAAAAAAAGCACTGCTTCAGGTTCCTATCTCTATGATAAAAAGTACAGGGCAAGGAGCTACCACCTATCTATATGAAAAATTTACTGCAACATGAACCATGCCTCCATTTCTCCCTTTTGAAGCAAATATTTGAACATAATTATTCCAAGCTAGGGATTCCATAATTTTCATAGCAAAATCAAGCTGGATTTTAGGACACTTTTTATGTCATAATATTGATTGAGCAGTTAGAGATGTGGCCATGGACAATTCAAGCTATTCAGAGATCTACGGTCATACTATGATGGGTTAGAAACTTAACTTTGAGGTAGTCTGTCTACTTTAACAGACCTAAATATGGAACCAAGCATTGCTCCATTGCCTACTTCCTAAAGTAAGAGCTATGTGCTCTGTGTTCAGTTTTGGGTCCCTCACTACAAGAAGGACACTGAGTTGCTGGAGCGTGTCCACAGAAGGGCAATGAGTCTGGTGAAAGGTCTAGAGCACAAGACTTATGAGGAACGGCTGAAGGAACTGGGGTTGTTTAGTCTGGTGAAGACGAGGCTGAGGGGAGACCTTATTGCTCTCTACAGCTACCTGAAAGGCGGTTGTAGTGAGGTGGGTGTTTGTGTCTTCTCCCAGGTAACTAGTGATAGGACAAGAGGAAATGGCCTCAAGTTGTGTCAGGGGAGGTTTAAACTGGATATCAGGAAAAGTATCTTTGTTCAAAGAGTGGTCAGACATTGGAATAAGCTGCCCAGGGAAGTGGTGGAGTCACCATCCCTGGAGGTGTTCAAAAAACCTGTAGAATATGGCACTTCAGGACGTGGTTTAGCAGGCAAGGTGGTGTTCGGTTGACAGTTGGACTTGATTTTAGAGGTCATTTCCAACCTTAATCATTCTATGATTCTGTATGGCACAGGAGCATTTTCCACCATGCAAGTGATGCAGGATATGAGTTCAAATTGTGTCTCCTGCATATAGGTCTTTTCCTGTATTTTCGTTTCATTGTTATCCTTGACTCTTCCTCCACCATCTCTAAGATCATTCTTGCTATGTAGAATTACGGTAAGAAAACATCACAACATTTCATCTAATCCTAGGCAAGAGTCACTCTACAAACTACACTCTAGGAAGCACTGAATATCAATGCAGGGAATTATCTGGTATCAGAATCTGAAAATCTACTCAGCACAACCATCCATTTCTAGAAATATGAATCTTGAATTCTTCTATAAATTTCAGCCTGCTGCATGTCAAGATGTTAAGAGTTATTGTTCTGCTGCATACTTTTGCTCAGAATTCATTGGAAAAATAAACACTTTCCACTGCACTCTCTCCCAACCACCTTTGCTTACTACTGACGGTAATGAAATGTCATGCAACCTATGCCAGAAGTTTCTATTGTGTGTAGTGTCCCCACATTGCTTGCACCAATTTGAACAAGCATGTTTTGTATTTAAAATGCTCATACAAATACTAAGTCTGGCAACTGGTAAGTACTATAGTCCTCTTTAATAATTCATATCCACAAAATGATGATAGGTGTCAATACTTCATTCTTAAAGTACTTGTATTCAACACATGCACGATTATGGAGGACTTAAACTCAGAGCAAAAAGATTTGTGAAAAGGCATATGACCTTCTTCCCACTACAATGGCCATCCCCTAATTAAGCAATGCATCTGATAGTCATTAAAAGGAATGAGATAATGAATCACTTTCTCTCTTCTTTGTTAATTTGCTGTAACCAAGCGGCTAATGGATGTCAGAGCTGAGTGATTGCACTGATTATAGTGATTTATAGTTGCAACAAAACAATTTAAAACCATTCTGATTATTCATGTTAAAGATGCTTTATGTTTTGTTTACTAAATGTTTTATGTTCCCCCTCATGCCCCTCTACACACAATCAGACAGGTCTTCCTGGAAAACTGGAAAGTTCTAAGATTTTTTATTGTTTCAGAGTAAGGCATTTCATTTTGTTTATAAAAAAAAAGTTTACCCAGTAGAAATGAAAAGCCTTAGGGTGGAAAGAAAACTTCAGTGGTACCTAGTTCAAAAGAAGACGGAAATAAGAGGAAATAAGGCAAACTTCAAGCCACTTACCTTAGGGCTCCCAGTCTCTTCCTCATTCTCTGCAGACACATCACTAGCCAGTATCTCTGCTTTGATGATATCCAGAGCCCTAAGAATCCAGCTGTGTTGCCGTTTGATTTGCCTCTGTAGTTCCTTCCATTGACTTGCAATCATCTGCAGCATGTCCTTCAGTCCTTCTCCAAAATGAAGGGGAAATAAGTAAAAGCTGTAAACTCTGCTGCATCTTTAAATATTATTCTTTATTCAAAGAATTAGTAGGATATTTAAAAGAATAATTGCAACAAGGATTTTAATGTATTTTCTCAGCAATAAATCCAAGTATTACTATCATTCATATTGCAAAACAATGCTATAGGGTCAAAATATTTCTTTTAGCCATCATGTTAAATTTTGATTATGTTTCAGGTGACAATTTCAAGAAAAGGAAAATCCCACATAAACCGAGATTTCTATGCAGTAGGGAACGCTATAGTAATCTCACCCTCTAGTATCTAGTCTTCATCTCAAAACATTTAATAATATTCAAATGCATTTTTCTTACCTCCAACTCCTATAAATATTTTCTGTCATTTACACGTTATCATTTTCTAAGTATATGATGACATGCACTACCCTTCTCTGCTACAGCTTCTATACCTTTCTGGAACTATACACAGAAGTCACTAATTTCCTATAGCTTTCACATTACACAGAACTGTCTGATGCTGTGAAACAATAGAGGCACAATAAGTGTAACATGATCAGAAAACAGTAGACCGAAGGATGACTACTTCAACCTGGATGAAAAGCATGCTAAGCAGGCCAAAATTAACATGGCATTCTGTAGCAGTATATGCTGATTAAAACCCTATTATCATACAAGTCACGCAAACATCTAAAAATATAGGGGGTAGTGGGGATAGAGAAAGGGAAATCAGTATATCTCTCCCCCTCCTCTTGATTTAAGGCCTCTGCAGAAAAACACAAGCCTAACCAAAGCAAAAAGGTATTTTTAATTTTAATCTATTCCCCATAAACATATTAAAATTGATGTAAGAATTAGTTTAAGTGGCAAAATAAAGCTTTACCAATGGAATTACCCATGCAGAGTATGTAAATACATATATATTTGAAACCCTAATTCATTATCTTAATGTTATTTCCATAGCACCTACATCAAAGAATGTGTCAGTGTGAAGTTTTCAGTGATGTGATTTCAATTGAAACTCAGCTGAGCAGCAAGACCAAAATAAAATGAACAGACTATTTGCAGGCAGTATTTCATTTTATGAGTATCACTGCATTGTATGCAGTATATGAAACATTTATAAATCTTGAAGGTCAATCTGATAATGTAAATATTAATAATACATAAGGAAGTGAATATATGCAGTAATTTACAGCAATGCTTCTTCATTCTTTAATAGTCTGGAGACATAAAGACTTGCAATATTTCAGAAGGATTTACCTGATTTGTGAGATACAATAAGCTCAAGAAGTTGACGTCCTTCTTCTACCACCGCTTCTTTTAAAGCACAGTGGCTATCTACATTCAACTTAAAACTCTGCAAAAAAAAAAAAAAAAAAGAAAAAAAGAGAGAAAAAAATCTTCAGTATCAGACATTGAGACACTGGAGAGGCAGTTATCATAAAACACACGTACAAAATTACTTGCTCCTTTTTATCAAGAACCACATCCCCATTTACCCAATAGCCAAACTAATTTGTGATACTAAAAGCTATTGATATTTTGGATCTGGGCTCAAAATGTTTCCATTAGATCAGCAAAGTGCATCTGTGTTGAAACAGCTGACAAATCTAGAAATTCATTAGGTTTTATGAAAAGTCACAACCCGTAGGCTATATCTGGAGTAACAGTGTTCTATAAAATACACTAAATTTATGCCACCACATATGAGCTCTGTTTTTTTCAGATTTCTTTGAAATGTTGGTGATAGCACTATTTATGAAACCATAAAAAAAATTACAGCATTGAATATATTGGCCTTATGTGCACTCATACAAATCTATTAATATTGTGTTTCTGAGTTAACTCTCATATCCATTTTCAAAGAACAAATCAGATCGCTTTAGATCTCTGCATTCTTCATTTGCAAAGCAAAAATTTTTCATCCTTTTTTGCACTAATATTTTTTCCAGTTTACAAAGGATCTCTGCTTTAACAGTGATTAAAATATTTTGTTTCTTATTTTAATTTTTTTTTTTTACAAATGGCACTAAAATCTAGTAATAGAGAGAGGAAATGGAAACATGATCTACTATATGTTATGACATTTCATACACCACTAATAACTTGGATAAATTTGTGAATTATTTACCAGAGCTTCTCACTTACAGTTGTGTGTAAGAAAGAGAAATAAAATACAGTAAAGGAAGGGGTACTTGCTGTATTTAATCATAAAGCATGTGCAGCCCTGAACACACACATGCAACTCTTGTGCTCTTTGAAATGTCTACAGAATGAATGAAAACAATATTTGACCCTGTCGAAGAAAAAAGTTTTGCCTTCTCTTGGGAATGAGTTAACTGGCAGAGATGAAAGGAGACTTTGCAAGTGCACATTTGCAGCTTCTGGTTTTTATAAAACTTCTTTATACTTCTCCAAATACTAGTGACCATACCAATAGTGAAGTAGCAGACATCACAAAATACTCAAAAGCCCTCATTCCTTAGGGAAGCGACCACTTCCTTTCTTTCCTAACTCCTGTAGTCAGGCTGACTGGCGTAGCAGAAAATAATATTGCCAGAACTGTAATAAAATTATGTTCTTTTACTGTATTTGTCATGGTTGAAAGAGGAACGTTGCTCAGACAGACTCTTAACAGTCTTTCAGGCAGCAGTGTACCTGACAGTTAGTGACTGAATGTTTTTGAGAATTCTCCATTGAAATAAAGAGCAATAAACAGGAATTTTGCTACCTTCAGCATTTAGTCTAGCCCAATTTTCCTTGTATGGGCATCTGAATATATTGTTTTGTACCAGCTGTTGAACAACTGGGTCAGCCAACAGAAGTTAAAAAGGAAAAAGGATGCTTAGTTTATGTCTGGCCCTTTCTTAAATCTAGAGTTTTATGAACCCAAATCTAGAAGTTCTTTTTCCTTCATAAGAGTAGGTCTGAACAAGCACTGACAATATTTAATTTACTGTTTACTTAAAACAGGCTTGTACTGAATAGTTTGTAATCATGCACTTCACAGGAAATGCGCTATGCATGTGCCTCACACAGCAAAAGAGAACCTAAAGGACCTGAGAGTAGGTTGTGTAATTTCATATAATTGAAGTTGAGTATAGATGCAGCTGGATGTGGCAGTGTCTTGAGATGATGTGGATCTGTTTGATAGGAAAATTGGAAAAGATGAGGTATTCTTTTGCATTAGGAAAAAAAAAGAGGCTTGCTGTCCTAGAAAAGATTCATTTAACATAACGCACCAGATACTACAATACAGCTTGATTTTCAGGTGCACCTATTAACCAGTAATAATGTTAAACTGAAGAAGCAAAATATGATGAATAAAGATGGGGCCAAACTTTTGGGTTTTGACTAGTAATATTCTCCTTGTGCAAAATTCTGATTTCATGGATAAATTATGCGTGGCACAAATACCATGAACATACATGAAATTTAGCAGAAACAAACTCTTATCAGCACAGAGTCATCAAAACGAGGGAACCATTCATGTAAGTACAAATACAAATAGAAGCGAAGGAAATTGTCAGTTGATGTAGTAAAGTATGAGTTTTGGCTTTAAAATTATATGTGTATATATAATTTCTTATGAGGGGCAATTTCCTAAGAAAAAGGAACAAATGGACAGTGGACACTGGAAAGAATAGCCCTCAATCAGTGCACCAGTGCATCAGCGCTCGTGGTTCCGCATACCTGCAGGGCTGAAAATGTGACACGTGAAAAAGGCAGACAGAATTGAAGATGTAACAAGTATTACACGTATATACAATCAAGAGATGCAAATTTGCACAGCTAAAGACAAAATCAGGCCAAATATTTGGAATGGAGGAGGACCTTCAAACACAGAAGACCTCTCCCATCCTGGATATTTCTTGTTCCCTTCTGTTTACTTAGGGCATTTGGAAAATTGCAACTCTAACAGCGTAGGACCCAGGTACTCTGCTCCCCTCCTCCTCTGATCTTCCCTGATAATGAATGGAGCCTTTGCATCTGAGGAGAGGGAAAGGAGAAGAGGGGGGAAGTCAATTAATCAAAGCCTTTTTTCCAGACACGTTTGCAGCTATGGAGCAGTCTAACTATCACACACGAGCACATATACATTATGGAAAATGCATGTGCATTGGCCTGACAGCTGCTTTTTAAACAACACATTAATGTCATCCCTAGCACTACAGTGTATATAACGTAGTTTACAAGCTGCAACAAGCAAAATTTCCTTATGAAGTTCTCTGCACCTATCCCAGTCACCATGCAGCTATACACAAATATCAGCTGTTCTTATTTATCAAGAAAAAGTGAGCCAGGAATCATGCAGTTTTATTAAAGCTACAGAACTGTAAATAAGCAGGAATAAACACTCCAAAGGTGTGAGTACAAAGCCCAGGAGTGCTATCTTCTGCTGACTGCGTGGGGCAAAGCAGCCCAGCCTTCTCAAAATGAAGCTGTCCCCTGACTTTCAGGAAACTGATTGATTCATTGGACAACGATACTGCAGAACCTCCACGGGGGAAAAAAGCAGCACTTCCTGATCCATACTGGGCTCTGAACACACTAAAAATGAGAGAGTGCTTTTGCAGCATATAATAATCTCTCCCTCTCAGTTTATCTGTCTGTACAACTGGGGATGAGAAAAACTATTTGAAAAAATATTTATTTGAAGTTCTCCTGAGGATTTATTTTACGGCTGTAGGTACTTAAATTTAGGAAACTTCTGCTGAGTAGGTCTCCTACAGCATGTACATATTGAGCTCTGATATGCAATCTTTCACTGTTTTGCAGCCCTCTGTTCTTTGCAAATCCTTGTAATTTGGTAAAACGCAACCCAGGTCTTGATCTATTCATAGCTGCAGTAAGAGCAGTCAGCTATTAAGTATTTTTATTTCCAGAGGCACACAGACTTTGTATATGCATGTATTTTTTTTTAAGTCATGATGTCTCCAGTTAATTATTTCAAGTACACTTTGTGACTCTGAAACAGAAATAAGCATCTAGGTATCATGTGAATTTACAATCTAGACATAAATATAGATTAGTTTAAATTATACGGCAGTTTACACCTATTGCCAGATCAAGATACTGTATTAAAAGAAATATTTTAATTTTCTCAGCCAATCATACTATTAGCATGTGTGGTGTACTGAGGTACCCCTGAGACCTAATTTTCTTGAGATTCATTTTTGATGTGTTTAAATACCTTTGAGAAAAATATCACTGATTCTAGGGCATTTATGTTTTTAGAGAAATGGTACAGACCATTAAAATTGTCTAAGTGACCTCTGATTTTAGAAATAGAAGTAGAAAGCTTAATTTCAAATTTCCTAATAATCATTTGCTTTTTTGGAGAAAACCATACTATTACTAAAATATAGACTTCTATATTTAGGTACAGCTGAATGTATATTTTGGCTAAGAATGTAGCACTTTCAATTATAACACTCACTGTGACAAATACAATTCAATTGTGACATTCAGACTGATGGGAGAAGTATCTGGCAGAAAAGAAATGGGATTCTTTGACTGAGACAATCCTGGAAGAATATGCAAACTCCCACAAATATTATCAGCAATATTATGTTTTGGATAGGGAGACAGTTTCAACACATAGTAAAGTTCTAAGACAATGGAGCAACAAACGCACCACTTATTTATTAAATATATGCTATATACCAATAATCTCCAAGCAAAAAAATGTTGAAAATTTGATTTTTTTTCAATTACCATATTTCATTTGTCTTAAAAGGAATATGACTTTAAATAGTTCCTGAAAATTTATTCTTATATTCTTAATATACAGTTACTTTTACAACTGTAGTGGTCCCGGCACAGATACCTCTCAATAGCTTGCTATGACAAAATACCAAGATATCAAGTACTGAATTCAAGTTTTAGTTATGGAAAGGTAGCTGTATTTTTTTTTGTTTTTTTAAGGCGGAGTTCTGACCACACAGAAAGTCTCTGTTTGGTCACAGCCTAATATTTATGTATTCAATAACACAATCAGCCATATAATAATGTAGTGAACACTACCTACCAATGACATTCAGTAAATCAAAAAAATAACTACCATATAAGCTGCCCTTATGTTAACAAGGAAATGGTCATATATTTAGCATTCTAATGACATAATACTAAATACATGATTAATTGGTCAATGGTTATATAAGATGGATATTCATATCCAATTTGTACATGGAAAAAGATCCTATATTCTATGAAATAGTGCACTAAACACATTATATCTACAAACATATCATCAAACTATTTGACTTTTTAACAATTGGGAAACATCTTATTTCAGAAAGCCTCACATTTTTCATCAGGGATATAAAGCCCACTTAATATTAGAAGTCACTAGAATATGTTTTCCTGGGAACTAAATGTTACATGTGAAATGGTTCCAGTCAATGTCTCCTTTGTTCATGTTTTCCATAAAAACTAGGCAACTATAAAGAATTTTTTATTTTCTTCTTTTCTTTTAAGCTGTATTTCTATCTGAGTGATGCTCCATCTGTTTAACAGAACACAAGCACTATGGAAATGCTTTATGCAGCTCCCCAGTCAAGGCTGATTTTTACCATAACAGCAGGGATTCTACCTTTGCTTTTTGAAGTAGAACATAGTGAATACTTCTCCGAAGCTGCAGCACCCACTAAGGGTCTTTTTCTTCTCTCCCCTAGACTGACAACATACCCTCCCTATCGCAATGATGGCCAAGGGGCCAATTATCACCAACTGCTAAGCAAATCTCTCATGCCTAATACAGTATGACTATCATCTTCCTTAGAGGAACCACACATTATTTCCTTCTGTAACCAATAGGAGCTGGTAGATATTTTTTAAGATTGAATAGCTAGTGGAAAGATGATGTGGTCTTCTACCCTCTGCAACAACAAGAAAGGTTCAGAAAACAATAATTTCTTGGGTTTCTCTGGGGTTAATTCCACTGGCATCTGTAGGCAGATAAAAATGGGCAAAATCACAATACCACTGTCTATGTTGATTCAAAATATCAGATTATAATCTAAAATGCCTTTTAAATTGACATAAAACTGATCTGGGAGCCTCACTACTGAAATCCCATAATCATCATCTCATGCTGGCATTGTGCCACTGTAGATGTAGATCAGATGTAAGATAGTTTGACTGCTCAGACAAATTCTTCGTGTAAGTTTATCATTCATTTAAACATAATATTAACTGAATGTTCTGAGTTCAAAATGTTTAGTAATGAGATAATTATAGCAACCCTGGGAATGATTTTACCGCCTGATCACTGATACATATTCTCCACCTTCACTTGATCTGAATGTACTTTTTGTCTGCGAGGACCAAGCACATTTATGAAGAGACAAACTGGTGGGAGCTTACTGAAGACCAAACAAAATATGTCTAAAGGTGGAAATGGTGAAAGATTGTAAGAAATAAACAAGACTGACTAAATGATGATTAAAACAAAGGGCCATTATTATCCACTTATATTCCATGAATCTGAACACCAAGCAGGAAAAAGACTTCTTAGCATAGTACAGTATCAGAGGGCACAGTAGATGGGACTCATAGAATTAAATTAAGAAAAAGAAAATTGAAGATAAATACCAGTGAATTTTCCCCTGAAAGTCAGATCTATTAGATTTTGTAATAACCTCCTAAGGGAAGATTTAAAATCTAAATCTAGGCAGGATAAAAATGTAGGAGTAAGGACTGCAACGTAATGGCCTGACAGAGCAGTAGCCTAGGTCTTTCACATGCCACAGAATTTGTGACGGGCCAGAAAAATCTACTCCAGTAGTCCTACAGTAATTCATACTTTTGTAAAACCATCTCACCCCTTTCTTCTCTGTCACAGCTTCTGCCATTCCAATATTAGGAAATCAACACTTTTTCCCTTTGTTACCTCTTAAACACAAATACCACAACTTTCCTCACAGTAAATACTTTAGGTCTCCTGATTTCTGGTTCTCATTCCTCACTGTGTTTGTCATCTATTAGAGAATTTAGACAGGTTTTGAATGCATAATTTTAGACGTGGAGAAAAAAGGATAGTTAGCCCAACTCTCCAGGAGCCTATTTTGCAGATTTTTTGCAGAGGCTATTTTTGCAGGTATTTCATGTTTCAAACTCATGTAAATTCTTCTCCTGCCAACTCTAATTTCTTTTTTGTGTTTCACTACATAAATATCTCTTTGCTTTTGTCTGTCTGAACATTTTACTTTATTAATAAAAAATTAACGCACGGCTTCCTAAATTACCAACAGACAATGAGGGATGGAAGAACACATGCAGGAAAGCACACAGGCAAAATGTCTATACAATGAAACAATTGCCAAGTTGCCATGGTGAACTGCATATCCAGTCCACCATATATAACAGTCCTTGATCATTTCTTGTCTTCTTGAGATACTCAGGAAATAATCTGCAGAAGTCAGAGTATTCTGACTCCTTTTTCGATCAAGGGGACATTTGTCTGGCTGATCTGACACATTTCTAGGTACACTTCTTCCACCTGGAGACCCACCACGTCTGAAAGCTATTTCATCAAAATATGCCTAAATTGCATTGTCCTACCAAATCCAGTAAAAAGCCAAACAAGAGAAAAGAGCTTTCCAAGCCAAAGATAAATTCATGGGGCATAGCAGCCTTGGCAAATATGGAGTTACTAAGGGAGAAAAAACATGTACATATGTATTATTTAAATCTAAATTTACTAACTTACAGACAAAATCACTCACTGGCACTAAGTGACACAACGTAGTTTTAGAACAACCCCTGAAGGATTTTAGTTCTATTAAAATTCCGGGGGAATATGAGGGAGATGTAATTTGCTTTTTATATAGGTATAGATATAAGGTTTTATGCAAATTAAAGGTGGACTAAAATGCCTTCTTAGCAAAATATTTCTAATAAACTGAGATCCCAAAGTATTAACTCAGTTCATCTGTAGAATTAAGAAATGAAAAAAGTAAATATCATAGGAGATGCAAAAAAAAACATCTACCAATCATGACCTCCATTCATGCCCTGAATTTTCTGTATTTCTGCTGAAAGCTTTGACATTGCAAACACCAAAACACAGACAGCAATTTTATATAACTTCTAGTACTTAAAGTGTGAATGATATTATGCCTCTGAGACACATAGCACAGAACGCATGGGAGTGGACCATAGCTCTTGGCAGGTAAGTAAAAGCAAATATAGTTTAAATGTTGCTGCAAATGTGCTTGTTTGTCCTTTGAGATCCTGGCGTTCCATTACTTTAATGATTCCCAATCTCAGAATTTTGAAAAAATAAATTGAATTTCACTTTCAAAAACAAATTACAGACTATATCTATATTGATCATACCAGCACACTAAAATTTCAGGGAACAGCATACGGTTTAATATAAATAAAATAGAAATAAATAATATAAATAAAAGAGTTCCTACATAAGCATCATTCAAATCATTAATAAAAAACATTACTTTCAAATCCATTTTTAAAGGTGTTTCAAAAGGTGTTTCTTCATGTAAAGAGCATGACCGAGTTGTCATTCAAAGAGTAATTATTCTGCAGTTGCTATAAAACTTCTAAGTCAGAACTTATGCAAAATACTTTTTCACTGAAATTTCCTGATGAAGTTTGTTCAAAATATCTTATAATGGCAGTTTGATTTCATTATATTATCATAAGCACTGAATCCCCTGCATGCAAACAATTTCTCCTGCAGGCCAGGCACACAATGGACACAGTGGAATCCCTAACATTCACTGCTCATACTTACAGTATCTATGTTTTGGGATACTTCAGCACCCAAGAGTTTTACAGTTTTGGGTAGTGAGACTTGAGAGGGGATGAACATTTGTAATGCTGCCAAATGAAGTTACCCTACCTTGTTCAGGTTCAGCCACAAGCGCAAATGAATTTAAACATTTATCAAAGTCTGAACAATCTGAGGTTTAATGTGCTCTATGACAGCATTTGGCCTTGTTTTCTAAGAAAACTACACCAGGTATTTAATAGACACTCCGAGGAATACACCACCCTCTATATTCTTGCATATAAAAGAACACTGTGTTTTAAGCAGCTCATGGCTCCCTCCTCCAAAGCCATAACCATTAGGCTAAAAGTATCCTGCATATCAGCGAAAATAAAATCCTAATTTTTTTAAACATCAAACATCATGAATTAAAAAAAAAAAAAAACCACAACAAAGCAATACAGTTGTTCTTGAGTCACAGATCAAACTTGTTCATACACTGTATTTCCATACACTCAGATCAAAAGACTTCAAAATCCCCACAAGTGACAGAGTTTTGAGTCTGGACATTACAATTTTGCCTTTTCCTTCAGCAGAAGAAGCAGAGCTACTTTGTGATTACATCCTAATATGCTTTGCCTCTGCTTTACTGCCTCCTCTGTCCAGAGGTAGCTGCAGCTCTTAGAACTAGAAATGCTGGGACAGCCTCCTGTGGAGCTAGTTAACAACGAATATGTTACAGACAGGCCCAACAGTGCTAACTTTTATATGGGGTCCTATTCCCTTCCTACGCACAACTATGTAAATTTGAGGTGGCAGCAAAAAGAAAAGGAGTCCTAGTAAGGTTTGAACCAATCAAAACACAAAGTAAATGCAATATCCCTTTTTTTTTCTTTAGAGCTGTACGAAGTACCCACACAAGGTTAGGTATCCACAAATTTGGAAGACAGGTTGAGGAAAAAGTAATACTCTTAACGGTATTCAACCCATTTAGTCTCTGGAAAAGTATTGAGAAATTATTGTTTATGCTACAGGCTTGTACAATAAAACCCTCCTGAGTTGGACTGTGTGGTAACAGCGGGTAGCAACAGTATGGGAGGACAGTAAATGGACAATCCTTTCCTCCACTAAAACCACACATAGTAATAACGGGTCTCCATCACAACAGATCTCCTACTTCTGTGATGCTCAGAGCATAAACATGGCCCACTCCCTCTCCTTTCAAAGAAAAGATATGTGTCAGCTCTTCCTCATTGCACAACCTTACGGGAAACAATTTTAGATCAAGCGCAGTAAGTCTGTACTGGTCAGGACAACAGTACTGTGATTAGCAGGATATATACCTGGATTTTCTCTTACATACCTGATTTTTCTCTTATTTAGTCACCAAAAAAGTTGCTGAAATTCAAAAGAACAGTCCATATAGTTCAGAAATTTTCTTTATCCCACTGCCAGCAACCGTACACTCTCTGGCTCCAGACTATAATACAGGTACAGCCAAACGCATTAAATGACAGCAACACTACCTTTTGATGTTCGCGGGCACTTTAACTTAAGAAACAGAAAAACTTACATAGAGTTTATTTGATTTACAGATTTTAAAAGCTGAATAAGATTCACAACTGACAATACACACGCAATCACCTTTGTTTAAGGTTGATGTCTTAGTTCCTATTAAGTCCTTTTATTCGCCTGTGTTATTTGAAATCTGCTGGGTTTAGTCTACATCTCTGATTAGTATGTTCTGCTGACTGCTTCCTATATAAAAGCACATACATTCAGGAACCCATGCACACCCAAAATACCTTTCAAGATCACAGCATAAAATCCAGAAATTCAGGCTAACAATAGGCTAAACAGATTAAAACCAAAGTCCTTAGAGAAGCAAGAGATTAGTCCACTCCCGGTACTCAGACTCTTTAACACCATCATCCTGCAGATACTATTGTGTATTTTGAGGAAAAAATCTAAATTGGCTGCCATGGACCTTGGAAATGCCCATACAGCAAAAGAACAGTACATAACATCGCCATTCCAGAGACTTTAATACCTTTAATAAAATTACTGTTACCACTGCTACCAGAAAGACAGTCAGTAGATTAGCCCAAGGCATGTGTATTTAACCTTATTTTCAATGAGAACAGATATTTAATCCTTCTTGAAAATGATATTTTTCAGAAGATGAGCTTTTCCAGGGAGAACAATTTTTTTTTTCCCCGACATAGCAGACTTGTTACAAACAGATGATCAGTTATCAAGAGATATCACAGAAGCATCATTACTGCACCAATACAATTTCTTAAATGTGAAAATACAATCCATTTTCTGTATGAAAGCATTTGCTGTTTACAGCTAAGAAAGTGCTGTGCCATGATGTGGCCAGAAACATTTATACCGGACACAGGAAAATTCTTACTTCATTTCTCTTTACATAATAAAACTCTCAGAACTCCCGTATCTTAAGAATAATTTGGTTTTGGAATGGAGTGGACATCTAAGCTTCCTATGCAGAAGAGAAGTAAATGCTAGTGTGAATCAACATGTACAATTTATTTTGAAATACTAGTGATACTTCCTCTATGATATTTTTAAGACTATAGCATGTAAAGTAAATACAGTGACTGAGAAGGTTGATCTAATAGAACAATTCTGGGCTAAATTTGCGACTAAATTGAGGTAACAATTACAGACAGGGATCATACAATTTATCAGAAACTAAAAACAAGAAATTCTGATTCATGGAAATGACCATTTAGCACATCCAAGCAACTTGTACTGCAATGACTCCATGCAATCCTAATCACTTGTACTTTCTACAGAACAGTATTTGCTATTCTAGTTTCTACTAAACAGAACACATATTTTTGCCTAGAAAAAACCAACAAATAACCTTGCTGTGAACAATTAATTATTTTCAAGGAGGCTACTCTCCCCCATTCTTTCCATGAGTGACAAACAATTCCTCTTTGTGCTATCTGGAGAAACAGGAAACCACCAGCTGCCATCTCTTCCAGAGGATATCTTATATCCAGTTAGTGAGAGAAAAGTGAAACATTGAGAGCGGCCCTGCCGAGAAGGGTACTGCTTGGGGGTACTGCTGGATGAAAAGCTGGACACGACCTAGCAATGTGTGCTCGCAGTCCAGAAGGCAAACCACATCCTGGGCTGCAGCAAAAGCAGCATGGCCAGCAGGGCGAGGGAGGGCATTCTGCCCTTCTACTCAGCTCTCGTGAGACCCCACCTGGAGTCCTGCATCCAGCTCTGGATCCTCAGCACAGGAAAGACATGGAGCTGCTGGAGCGGGTCCAGAGGAGGGCAACAAAAATGATCAGAGGGGTGGAGCACCTCTCCTATGAGAAAAGGCTGAGAGAGTTGGGGCTGTTCATCCTGGAGAAGAGAAGGCTCCAGGGAGACCTTCTATCAGCCTTTCAGTATTTAAAGGGGGCTTATAAGAAAGCTGGCAACAAACTTTTTAGCAGGGCCTGTTGCAATAGGACAAGGGGTAGTGGCTTTAAACTAAACAGGGGTAGATTTAGACTAAATATAAGGAAGAAATTTTTTGCAGTGAGGGTAGTGAAACACTGTCACAGGTTGCCCAGAGAGGTGGTAGATGCCTCATCCCCAGGAACATTCAAGGCCAGGTTGAACGGGGCTCTGAGAAGCCTGATCTAGTTGAAGATGGCCCTACTCATTGCAGGGTGCTTGGATTAGATGACCTCTAAAGGTCCCTTCCAACCCAAACTATTCTATGATTTTACGATTTGCTGTTCTCCAAATTGCAAACTTAAACGTAGGCAGGTCACAGCCATGGTCTTCTTCAAAAGGGCAAAAGGCAACCGCCACTCTGCAAGAAACTAGACCGTCATGGGAACCTCTGACAATTCTTTAGCTGGTTTTGAAGGAAAAATGCAAAATCTATCATTACCCTCTCTCTCTATATATATATATATATTTATACAATCTTCTATGTTCCCTGTACTCAAGATTTCAGAATTTTAATCTTATGGAAATTCTGAAGAGTAAGATTGTTAGGACAAAAATGTCTGACTACTAGTTCCAGATTTCTAAGACCTTTCCTTGATTAATTTTGTATCTCCACTGGAAAATACTGTTTGTCAACATCTACTAATAACGCAACAACGATTCCATAAATAAAATCTAAAGATATTTTTCATTTGTAGACTTCCCTTGAAAAGTCGTGTATTCTCTAGCTCTAAAGTATGATACTAGACACAGAAATGGCCTTGGCTGATAGACCCAATAGCACACCACAGTAAGGTGCACAACTAGGAGCTGTGCAGCAACAAGAAACTGAGTACTGTGTGAACAACAAAGGGAAAAGTTAAGACTACAGAATTAAAAGTCCCAGGCCTCAGCAACTCTATATAGTGACTTCTGTCTAAACCTTTTCCTCAGTGGTTTTTCACTTTTCCTCACTTCCTAGCTTACTTCTTTACTGTGCTAAAACAAAGCATCTTTTCAGGTCAGGGATAAAGAGCGGTAAAATGTCTATTTTAGCAAACTAAAATGGTCAAGCGCAGCATGGTGAACTCTTACTTGTTGAGCTGGTAAGAAAGTCTGTTTGGCTTCAGAAGCACAGCAGTACCATCTACACAGATGCTTTTAGCTCATAAGCTGCCTTCGGGATACTGTTAGACAAGACCTGATTTGCATACCACCCAGTCTACGCTTAGAGTCTGCTAGGAGCTGATTTTGATCAGGGTGCCAATGGGCAAGAATCAGCATAACAGAAAAGAAGAGCTACAAAAGATAAAGTGAATCAGAAACCAATTTCAGGTTTTTTTTGGTAGGGTCAATGAAACTATCTTTTCATTAGGAAGTGATCTGAGCCTAATTGTTCACAAAATTCAAAACCTGCCTCACTTTTTTCTCTAGTAGGGCTGACTGAGGCCTTCGTAACAAAGTAGATTTCTGCTGAAAAACACCCCTGTTTTATGAAAATATATTAGTGTTTTCAACATCTGCCAGCTTGGGCTGCTGCCTGCAGGGGTGCCAGAAGTTCAGGTGGTGGCAGCTCCCTGCCAGGCTTCCCATATGAATGGGAAGCACACAGATCCCAAACCAGTTTAACTGACATTGCTCAGTTGTGAAGACCCATAAAACTGAAAGAATAATTTCAGTCACTATTCGAGGCATCTCTGAGAGCATTTTCATTGATAGCTTTGTCCTTTGGCGTTAGCTAAAGTGAAGCATACAGCAACTTCTGCACAAAATCAGGGAACTGGGTTTTAAAACTTGCAAGAAAACTGTCCTTCAAGCTGAAGATTGTCTGGTTTTGCACACATTCCAAATGCAGACTACCTGTCAATTGGTAGAAAAAAATTCATACACTTTTACCAAACTGTATGGTTACTCATCACAGCAAAATCTATGGAGTTTAGGTTGCAATTAATAATTATAATTGTGATGTATTTGGGTATCAGGACTGTGCCTGTGTGCACACACTGCACTTGGACATGAATTCCTGGGTGGCCCAGGAACTCCCCAGCTAATCTCTGCACAGAAGAGATAACGGGCTAATTGGGAACAGATCAAGTTGAGGAAAAGCTGCCTTCCACCTTCACAACAAAGTGCTTCACAAATGTGCTGGTTTGGCTGGGACACAGATCATTTTCTTCACAGTAGCCAGTATGGGGTTATGTTTTGGATTCGTGCTGAAAACAGTGTTGATAACAGAAGGATGTTTTAGTTACTGCTGAGCAGTGCTTACACAGAGCCAAGGCCTTTTCTGCTTCTCACCCCATCCCACCAGCAAGGAGGCTGGGGGTGCACAAGAAGTTGGGAGGGGACACAGCCAGGACAGCTGACCCCACCTGACCCAAGGGATATTCAATGCCATATGGCTCATGCTCAGCACATAAAGCTGGGGGAAGAAGGAGGAAGGGGGGCACGTTCAGAGTGACGGCGTTTGTCTTCCCAAGTAACCGTTACGCGTGATGAAGCCCTGCTTTCCTGGAGATGGCTGAACACCTGCCTGCTGATGGGCAGCAGGGAATGAATTGCTTGTTTTGTTTGCTTGTGTGTGCAGCTTTTGTTTTACTTATTAAACTGCCTTTATGTCAACCCACAAATTTTCTTGCTTTTACCCTCCTGATTTTCTTCCCCATCCCACAGCGGGCAGTGAGTGAGCGGCTGTCTGGTGCTTAGTTGCCATCTGGTTTTAAACCACAACAACTAGTTAGTTCAGGAGCTCCCCAGCTGGCACCTTCAGATGGTCACAGACATGCCTGCAGACAGCTCTTGCTGGGCCAAGAGCAATAGACAGACACTACTCGTATGCCCCAAAGCACTGATTAACATCCTGGGTGGACAATTTTGCTAGACCAGGTACAAGAATTAACTAAAACAATAGTTTGGGGAGTTTTACTAATTTAAGCTGAAGATGTCATGCAAGGACGCCTGTAATGGAGACTTGCATTGCCATCCTGTTCAAGACATTCAAATCCTCATGTGAGCATTACCTTATGCAAAGATTCTAATAACTTGATGTTGTAGGTTTCTTGCGGTGGTTTTTTTAATAAACACACTCTTGTTACATGTCTGTGCCACACCATTTCTTGAAAGGTCAAAGAAGCAGAAAAGCGAGGCTGAGGGGAGACTTCAAAATTCAATCCTTTATCAACAATTTACATTGGGACTCTAAAATGGTAGTCAAGAATTTTACATACTGAAAAATTTGGAGGATGTTTACAACCTTGTCCTTGTCTCCTCTGCAATACTTTTCCCAGCCAATAATGAGAAAGGCAACAAATATATTTTTCTGTTTCCCTGCTCCCATGTTTTCTTTTCTTAGATTTTGACAGCAGAGATTTAATTCATGAATGCAAAATATTCTCTCTTTATGGCACTAATTTTGTTATTGCAACAAACATATTTCCAAGAAAACAGTATCACAGGTGGTGAAATTGATAATCTGTGCCAAAGGCTAAGGCCTTGTCTCTACTAATAAAAATAAAAATACTAATCTACACCGAGTTTTCACTCCTCCTACGACCAAAAAATCTGCACCAGTGAGGCATCATAGTTATGAGGTTTGCTAGTGCAGATGCAGTATATAGAAAAGAACCAATACATTTTCTTTGTTTTCCAGGTTAGTTTGCCACTGGTGTCTGTACTACAAACCCGTAAGCCTGGAGCCTAAATTTGTAAAGTACTAAGCCCCTTTTACTTCACCAAATCTTAGATGAGTCTGACAGCATGTATAACCTGACTGGTAGAAGAAAATGAGCAGTGTAAGTACCCTCACAAAGACCTTCATCACCATTGTCTTACAGTGCTTGACTAACGGAAATTTTAACACTGAACTTAATGTGAATTGAAGTTCATATACTGCTGTTTAAATACAGATTAGGATTTCTGACAGACAAATACCGCTGAAAAGCTGACAATCTAATAAATACAAATAACTATTGTTCCCACTATAAAAATGTCCTGTATTTTAATAGTTCAGTTCTGCTGTGTAGAAACACATACAATAGCATATGTTTTCTGAAATCCAAAATGAAAAGTCATGGCTACTTTTTCCCAGGCTGTGCAATGATTTTTTCACTGGTTATATATGCCATAAAAATAATTCTAATGTCATCAAATTGAAACTGAACTGCTCTTTAGACATCTTACTTCTTCACAGAAGTAAAGAAAAAAACCACCTTGTATCATAACACAGTCATCCTGAAACATACAAAGATCTTCTTATGCCAAAGATAAGCAGACGTAGAGTACAGCTCGGATCCCAAGTACTTACAGGGGAAAGTGAACTCATACAGGTGCCCACATACTCATTTATTCTGACTACCTCTAGGAATGAAGGAGTTGCCTCTGGGCTACTACTCCACTTTCCAGTCTGATAGATGGCTTTGGCCTCACCTCCCACAGAACCACAAGCCAAAGCTGGAAGTCGTTTGCCTGCAAAAGAGCTACTGTGCTCCTCCTCGCAAAAGAAGGGGAAAAAGAAACTGACTGTGACAGAGACTCAGCCTTGTGATTGCCCTTTTCCTGGAATTTGTTTCTTTTTATCCAGTCAAGAATGAAGATTGCAATTCTCCTCATAAAAACCCATCTGTCCAAAAGTTTCATGCTGCAGAGTAACAGGAAAACAAATTGAAATGACCAGGCCTTTTCCGAGGTCTGATCTCACAATGTGCCCTGTGTCTTCAGAGCACCTGTAAACATAACGGGAATTGTGAGACCGAGTGTGTGTAGTAAAAGGCAAAAATCCAAACTCTGACACAAAATCAAAAATCTGCAACGTAAGGCAAAAACGCAGTGTCTTCCTACTGCATTTGACAGACTACCACAATGGGCACTCAATCTGGTGGCTGCCCGTAGGCGCTACTACAGCGGAAAAGTTTAAGAACAAAAGATGCAAAAGATTTTTCTGTAGAGCTGAAATTCTGAAGACAGTTTTCCGTTCGGTTCTAATCGTATATGTGGTTAATGTATATTTAATTAATTTAGTAACGGTCACTCCAGTATTACGGTAGGGATTAGAATGACATTTTTTCCTGTAATACATCACGTGACTTCCTGGGACTGTCAAATAATTCTTCACCATCAGATTATCAGAGACTGGAAATGAGACTGAGCTTTCGGGGTTGTTGCTCTGATGCGGGCTCCGCTAATGCACTGCTTTATCTAGCTGGGGTGCCCAGCTCATTGGCTCAGAATAGTGCTATCACCAGGTTTTCTTCCAATTCATACTGGCAAGAAACAAAGATTTTGGCAGAGGGGGAAGGAATTTCTTAGCTTAAATTTCCGCTCTTTTTTTTTTCTTTTTGCCAGATAGTTTACCTATTAAGATACCTACCCATTGATCTTTATTCTCTACCTGCAGCGTAAAATTTTGCTTTTGAGAACTTAATACCTGGTTTAATTCAGATTTTTGTTTCACCTCCTCATAACCAGAAACAGCTCTTGGAAGAATTCAGTGAAAGTCTCATGAGGTTTATCAAATATTTCTCAATCTATAATTCTAGCCTGTAATTTACTCGGAAGATCATTCATCCAAGTGTTTTCTCCTTCCACCCAATGTTTTAGCTTTTTGCACAAGAATAATGTTAGTGAGTTGTATTAATTACACAACAGAAATGCACATCAAATAAAATTATTGAAATAATGATTTCAAATATTTTATTTAAATGATTCTGTACTATGTTAAAACTGCAGGAGAGAGAATAAGAGGTCTTTACTAGTAAGAGTTCTGTTAATGTTACAGTGTAGTAAAGATCCTAGAATGATCAACAGAAAAAACAATATCCTTTCTCCTTTTACTATTGCCATTTGCTTCCAGTTTTGGAGATAATTTCTGAATTTCCGCATTGCAACATAATGCTGCCTTTAAATTTAATTTTTAAAAAGCTATCAGTACACATTTCAAATACAGAAAATAATTTGTTGGTATGTTCATTAAAATTAACTGCAATGCTGCAAATCTTACATTAAAATATAGATGCACACTAGTAATTAAAAAATAATAATCAAATAAAAAGCACAGCTGAACACTTCAATTACTGATAGTAATCATAGTATAATCTTGTCCTACCAAGTGTGTCTCCAGGTACAGTTTAAGGCTGTCTGTCTCCGCTTTAGGAGGAGTCCAATTCTCTGTTGTTTCCATGGCTTCATTTAACCAGTGAATGAATTCATCCAGCTTGCTTACAAACCCCTTACCAGATAAGAAAAAAGAAAGAACAAGAAAAACATATTTGTTAGTAAAATGGTAATCTGAAAAATGTCTGCTCACTTTTTTTTTTAAGCCAGAAGAGTACTGTACAGTAAAATTTTGCCTTTTACAGGCATGCAAAGAAAAAAACCAATTAGCAAGTAGTCTGCCAGCAAATGAGGAGCACAATAGTGTTTCCAGGGATAATCTATGGTGATATTTCGGGACAGGACAATGTGAGATCCATGTGACTGTCACGAAATGGAGAAAACAGCAAAGTTTTAGAAGATATGGGGGGGATACATAAAAAGCTGCATACAGATTACAATGAAAATTGAGCTGAAGACCTTGCACTGGGCAAACTGGGAGTAGCATGAGCACTGTTGGTTGAAAAAAGTGCTGAACAAAGCTCCTTTAACAACGTATACATCAGTAGACTGAGGGAAGAAACTACTTGTCAGAACTTGGGTCTTGTGATCCTTGTTTTGGTTCATAGGGTGAGACTCAGAGAGAAGAGATCAAACAGTAGGTGATGCAGAATATACAGCATTTAATATAAATATTGCTGATTGCATATGAGCCACACAGATGGTGTTCCTGAGCAGACAGGAGTTCCTGCTTCTCAGGAGCACCATTTATTTCAAGATTAGTACCAATTATATTGTCTGATTAAAAATAGTGCCCCTGAATTTACATGATTGGATGATACTATAAGCACATACTGAGTACAGATCATTTCACCAAAGTCTTATCCACCACAAAGCAAGAGAGTAAATGGAATAAACTGACCGTGATGTTTATAAGCACCCTGAAAATTAACTCTGAAGAGGAATGTCAGTCTATTACAAGCATCGTAAGACTAGATTAAGTTAGGTCTAACACTGGCTATATTATTGGTTACCAACTATGAATTTCGCAGCATTGTGAGAATTTTAATTTCCAGTTGGATAACAACTTGGTATACACACTCTGTATCTCACTCTCACCACTTTATTTGTGGAATGATTTCTAGTAATTATTAGTCCATTCAGATAACTAAAAGTAAGCTAAGCATAAAACTTAAAGATTCCTCAGTGACTCAGGAGCCCAAATCCCCTTCTCCAAAGTGGCACATGAAACTAAAATTCTAAACGAGGCAGAAACAGGAGTTTGAGCAGTTGGCACACAGCTGCATTATGCAAAGAAGTGCAATGGTAATATACCAGACCAAGCAGAGCCACACTTCCTTCAAAATTCATGGTAGCAGAGTCATTTTGGCCCAACGCTGTGCCAAGAAGCAGGGTCCAATAATCAACTCCTGGCTTCCAGCGGAAGCGGCAGTTCTTCCGAACCAAAGCTAGCTTCTGTCAGGATGCTCCAGTGCATACTGCATGCATTACAGTACTCACTGAGGCACTCTGAAGACTTTGCTTTAAATATTATTATTTTTTACATGAGTCCCTATGAGCCCTCAGGATGAGAAGGAGGCTATTGCCATCTCTTTTCATGGGATCCACTGTATCTCAAAGTATTATAAGGAAGAAAACTGTTATTCTGCGGGTTTTGTTGTAAGCGGTTTATCAGGATATTCCAGAAAGGGGGAAGGAAGACAGGAAAAACAACTCAGTGGACACGGTGACCGACACAACCTGCTTCTGCTCTGGGCCAAGTAGTGAAGGGAGCAGCATCTCCTCTCTCCCACAGCAGGCCATGCCACAAGGGCTCTGTTCCCCACGACGAGCTGTGGGATGGAGGGGGGGGGGCAAGATGTTCCCCCAGCTCTGCTGCTTGCTTTCTCCCAGCTCGCAGTGGAGCGTAAGAGATGCCAGACTGGCAGAGGAGCAGGAGACATGAGCTGAGGGGGAGAGGAGCAGGAGGAGTAAAGTCCTTCTAGTCCCTCCAATAAATCTCTGCCTGCATTTTAGCAACGTGCTGTCCTTGAGAGACAAGGTGATATGGTAAGCACAAAAACTGAAGAAAGGCTCTCTCTTGTATATGCGTCATGTATTTTACGGAGACAGACACGTATAACATCTGCCTGCAGTACTCGATGTCTGTATGCCTTCAAAAGGGTGCTCAGAAACATTGCAGCCTTGCACCAGTATAAAAAGCAGCTACTAGCAACAGAGTCACTTCTGCCCTATCACAAAACGTGCCCGTGTTTCAATGCCTGCTACTTCATGCTGGTGCTTAGAAACTCCCAAGTGGCAGGCTCCGGCAGCCTGGCACGCATACACTCGCGGCACCGACGGCGTGGGCTGCGGGCCCGAGCAGGCCCCGGCGAGGCACGTGAATGCCCCGGGGCCCAGTTTGGGAGCGCGGGAGGGGGGTGGGGTGGTGGGGGAAGAGGGCGGGGAATAACTTATTATAGAACCACGATGGGCCAAGTCATCTGAGGAAAAAGAGATGAGGCTGCCAGCACCAGTGCCACCTGGCTCGTCAGGATGGCGGCTGGGGACACGGCGCCTGAGGGGAGCCCCGGCCGAGGGGAGCCCCGGCCGCGGCCAGCCCCGGCGAATTTTCTTCTGCCGGGCAGCACAAGCCACCATAATCCTACTATTTCTCAACCGACGGCAATAAAATTTTATTGAAACCGTTCGAAAGGGAACATCTGCGGAACCCGAAAATAGCGGCGGGACGGCGAAAGGGAGCGCAGGGATCGGGCAGGGGTGGCCGGGCAGCGCCAGGCCGCCGGCGGAGGCAGAGCCGCCCGCCCGCCCGCGCGCCGTGCCCGGGCTCACAGCGCCACCTGCCGGCCCCGCGACGGGACCCTGCCCGTAGGCCGCACCCCGCTCCTCAATGGGAGCCGGGGGGGCCACCGAAACCGTCCCGTCCCTCTTCCAGCGTTACAGCTTTATCATCCAGACACCGGCTTCGCGACTCGGCCCGGGAGGCCGCTCCGGGCTGGGAGTTGAAACCGGTGCCAAATACAATCGGCTGCGGCGGCTCTGGAGTTACCGACGGGACCGACCGGCACCGACGCCGTTCCTCCGTGATCGAGACGGCCCGGTTAGCTGGAACAGAACGCAATTAACGAGGTAGACGCGCTCAGGGCCGCAAACTGCGTCAAGGCCGTCGCATCATCGGTTTTAAACGGAAGCTTTAGGCACGGCGAGTTCTGAAAGGTAACGGGAAAAATCTTCCCACAGTACAGAAGATCTGTTGTGAGACTCGGACGGGGCATGAAGCTACGCTTTGGAAAAATGGATTACAGCGTAAGTTATGTCAAAACAAAGGATGAAGCTTAATGTGCAATCCTAAGTCTGAATCCAGGAGCACTCAGTGAAAGAAATCAATTCGTAGGATGACAAATTTTAACTGATACAGGATATTTTTCAGGTTTTTTCTTCATTTTATAAGATGCCCATGAAACCACTTTATATCCCTTCCTAGACAACTGCCTACATTTCCGCTTTTCCTGTTTGAACTTATGTTTTCTTTCTCTAGAGTTTTTTTTTCTTCATAATTCTTAAGGTGAGAAAGAGTTTCAGAAGGTATAAACTTCAGTGGAGCTATGCTGATTTATGCTAGTTAAGGGTCTGATCTAGCCAGTATCGCACTTACAATGAAAATACTGTAAAATCGACCCAACTCATGCTTTGATAACAGGAAATTAGATGATTGTATTTTCCATCCAAACTTCTTGGAAGTTGAAAAACCATAGTCAGCCACATTGAAGCTAAAAATTACTGTACAAGAATTTCTCAGAGAGAAAAGAGGGGAACAGAAAAAAAAAAAAAGGAGCACCAGTATAATCCCGTCTCTGCTTTTTGACCAGCTGGTTCAGTTTTGCGATTGTAATCGTTTTGTACTGTGCTAGCAAGCTAAATGTTACTAAAAAAACTGAAGCCCCTACACGGCACAGCATAAAGCTATGCTTATTCTATGCTGCTTAGTACAGAAACAATTGTTTCTGGATTGTCATTGGATGATCTGTAGCAACTTCTATGGTAAAGTTTGTAAATAATGATAAAGCTCTTCCCATACCCCACGCAGAAACTTTCTAAACATTCACCTTTAATACGTTTACCTTTCCATTTTGATTCATGTCATTTTTACCGATTTTCCTAGGGAGAGGAATAAGGTTCTAATCACACATTCTTGAACAAAGCTAGAGCAAAAATGGCTTCATTTGAAATTTGGCATGTACAAAGTGTTTTTTTTTCTTTTCTGTGGTCTGTTTGCTCTGGATGGGTAAGAATGAAACAGACAGACAATTGTTAAGTACTGGGGGAAAAAAAAGCTGTAACTCAGTGTGTCTGCTTTGGTGTCTTATAGAATGAAAATATACTTAATTCAATCTTCTACGGAATTAAGGAAGTAATTTGTTAACTGAAGAAATAAAAATAAATTTGATGAGATTTAACTCAATATCCCAAGACTTCCTCATTAATGACCAAAACATTAAAATTTTTGGAATCGTCAGACATGAGAACTCTCTTGCTGAGTTACCCAAGAAGGGCATGGATGGATTAGCTCCGAGGGCAAAGCCACACGTGGATATCAGGCCGAGGACGGGTGCACCTGGAAGCGTGCTGCCCACCCTTGTTCCGCCAAATACAAGGGCGTACAAAAGACTCGGCTCCCCAGCCACTGCACGGGGCTGCGGGTCTCCCCGCACCCAGCACGTCTGGCCACAGGATCCTGGGTTAGGCAGCCTGGTTGTGCCTGGCGTGTGGGGTAACAGAGTGGGAAAGCAGCTGCGGTGGTGTGCTGCCAGTACTAGAAACCCTGGAGCGTGGCGGTGAGGCCTGCGGAGGTGGTCAGATGAACAAGTCTCACATGCAATTCATTACACTTAATAGGACTGTGTGTGTTCTGCCTATCCCCAGTGTGTGTCAGAAAAATTAAATACTTAAAATGAACACAGAAATAGGCAGTCTTTGGCATCCCAAGAATTTGTGCCTGACTCCATTCCTTTTTCCTGTTTTGCTGGATCCTGTTTGCATACTCCTCCCTACTCACGACAGCAGGTCAGCACACCACAGTGCTCGCTACCTGCACCCCGCTGCTGCCTCTTGGCATGGCCCAGGAGCTCCTCGCTCCCTCTGTCTCTCCGACTTCCACAGTCCCCTCCTGTGCTTTTCCGTTGAGCTTCAGAAGCTCACCCATCTCTGGGGTCAAAGACCGACCTCCTTTAGAAACAGATATCCATTAACTTCCCACTTCCGAGTTTGAGGCAGCAGAACTGAAGGTGATGGTTACTGGCATCAGATGAGTCAATCAAGGGAGTTTTGATATCCACTGACCCTAGATACATGCTCCCCTGGAGCTGGTGGCACAGCCGGTGCTCGTGGTCAAAAAAGGACAAAGTAGAGCCCAGGAGAAATGTTACGGACTGTCAGCAAAGTAACGACCAGTCGACCAGCTTAAAAACTTCTGATAAGAACTACAAAACTAGTGACAGCAACGTAAGTGCTTATGGTACTGTGGAAAGGCTCCAGTCCCTGGTGCATATTCTCTTAGCTTCTCAGGGGTGTTCTCACTGGATTGCGATTTTCTGAGCAGCACACAACTAAGACCTCCCAGAAAAGCTTTTACTGTCACAGTCATGAAAAAAATGTGTGACTATCAAGTGAGTCACATAAAAGTATGCACAAATGCCTCTTAACTAAGCTAAAACCACTTCTTGCACTAGAACGTTTAAAGTTTCCTAACTTCATTTCAGTGGCTTAATTTTACTTTTACATTACAAGCTCTCTCTTTTTTTGGTCAGATAGGAAAGTAAATAGTTCCGGTGTTCAATAATTTTAGCACTTCAAATGATCTCATTTAGACTTTGAAGTTCAGCTTTCATTAATTGAATGGAATGAGAAAGGAGGAAGTTTCCATCTCAGCTGCAGCTATCACTTTACAATTCCAGCTTTTATTAGATCACGTTTAGTATGGAAACAGACTAAAGCCCAGTTCTGTAATTTTGAGCTTTAGTATAAAAGATAGCACATTTATGGTTTCCAAAAAAAAAAAGGATGTGAAAACGTGGAATTTTTACTATATTAAAAAATGCAACTTTTTTTTTTCTTAACCACTAAAAGCAGGAGTATCTTAGATGTTTTTAGTATATTTTCGATGTGAGATTCTTTTAGATGGGGAGTCTGGATATATGCACTTAAGGAAGCTAGCATTAACATTGCCCAAATTATGCCATAAAACACAGGGGGTGAAACTGCATCCAGTTAACACCATTATGAAAAGTTTTATGGCCTTCATCCTAGACCAAATTTTGGGTTTGCTTTTTATGGAAAAAAATTCCCAGATTTATTGTGCCTACATGACACAGGTAGCAAAATTATTTCAATAACTTTTGGCTTGTAATTTTAAGCTGTGCAGTGTTAACACTGCTCGGTTTATTGGTCTAACATTTTCATTTGACATGCATGCTGGCTTATACTTAAGGCACTTCTAGTCATTGCATTTGTAAAAGTACAAAGCCCTTCTAATGACTCGAACTAAGATTAAAATCAGAATAAAAGAGACATGCTGAACTATTAAATGCAAACATACTAAAATCATCTGCCATGGTAGTTAAGAGTGACGGTGGAAAGTCTACTGTATTCCACAAGCTTCAGTGTGGAAGCACCAGACAACAGTGCTTGTTAAATCACTACCCCAGACCTTTTTTCTCTCCACCTTCCCTTTTATTACACAAAGGGAGTTCTCTTATTAAAAGAATTGGTTATGAGGCTGTGTGCTTAAAAATGAATGTCCAATTTTGTTGCAAGCAGACAGCGTTGTAAAGTTTTTTCCCAATTTACAAAAAGACTGAGCTCACAGAGGGGTCTGTGTACAAGGACAGGCTGGCTCTAAGGGCACTTCTATCACAGAATGCATTAAGAAAACCCTTTGTCTAACGACAAAAGGACTTGCATATTAGTCTCAGGAGGAACACATTCCTGCCCATGGACTTTATTTTCAAAAGGACAGAAGTTGCACTTTCTTCATAGGCAAAAGGTAAGTCAAAGGAATCTGGGTACTCAAGAGGATGAGGCTGTAACAAACTGCCACGGTCAATTTAATTGGAGTTAGACCCAGAGGCAACAATAAAACCATCAGCAGTACAGATGTTAGGGATCCCCAAGGAATCAAGATGCCACGATGGAAAATATTCTTTGTGTGATGCTGTCAAGATACTGTGGCAGACAATGACCTCACAGAAACATACAACTGACCAAACACATCAGTAGGATGGCAAAACTTAATATGCAGTTCAGGACACATTCATTCACAAACACTTCAGGAATGGAACTTAGCAGCTTTCTGCTAAACAAGTACCACATTTACTCAATAACCCCAGCCTATGAGAATGTGCGACTTTAATGTTCGTTCCAAACAGGGAAAAGATAGAGGTCAAATACTTTTCTTAATGGACATCTGTGTAAAGACACATCTTCATCTTCTTACTATACACTGTCTAGTTAAGCATTTGTAAGACCAACTGTTAAATTACACAAATCTTTCATGAGTGCCACCTCTAGGCTTTGTGCCCAACTACCACACATAGAATTAGAAATTACTGTTGAATGTGTTTTCCCTAATGGACATCTATCTAATTGGTCATCATTTATACTGAACTGAATGTGGTAGCACAGGATGTTCACTGGCTCATGACGTTTCCTGGTTTTAGAAGCCCCGGGATGCATTCTGATGCTGGAAAACGAGAAGGATTAGTATATAAGAATGTAGAGTTATATCAAGCAGAGCCAGGCAGACATATCGCAACTTTTCAAGGAGATTTCACTGTAGAGCTGAGAGTACTTCTAGTCTTGGAATAGTGAGGACAACAAAGCACAGTTCTTACAAGCCTAGGAAAGCACTACAAATTAACTCAGTTCTAGCTTTGTCCCTAAAAGCTGATGATAGGGTACTCTTAATTTTTGCAGACCTTTTGGTCCACTACTAAATCAACAGATTTTGCTAACAATGTCAAGCTATTTCTCCATACAGTATTATGACTAGAGCGGGGATGGCAGACAAAATTTTTAAGAAGTTCTCAGTTTCCTAAAACCTTCTAGATAAAAGAGCCAGAACCATCAAGGTAAGATAGGCTTAAAAATCATGATACAGAGAAACATGCAAAGCATTACTTTCAATCCATTAAAAATAACTATATTTGAAGACAGCCAACCTGATTCCGCAATAAAAAGTTCACTGCTCCCATAGGACTATTGACTTTATTTCTGCTTCTAGAGAAAGAGCGGGTTACACTACCCTGAGTATTAAGAATCACTCCTAAATGTATCTCTGTAGATTACTTCAGCCTTCCCATGATGCCACAAACATAATTCGTTCTTTACCGTATGTCTTGTCTTACCTTTTGCTCAAGGTGAAGATCTACTTTCTATTTGAAAGAACTACCACAAGGCCTCCACCGCTATTTGGAACGTACAAGATCTAAAAAAGGACATCCTTCAGATCAATAGATTGACTGGGGGCCAAAGACAGATACAGGAAAAGTAAGGCAAATGCTTCCTAAACCCTGTTCCTGAGATGTATATTCTTAGACAGCAGACAAGCTTCCGACACCCCTGGTAACATTTCCCCCAGCCTTTTGAAGGATCAGTGAACACCTAGAACCACACAAGCAAAATCCATGGGCTGGAAGGACACTGCTGGGGAGAAGCGATCTGTGTAACCCAGAGGCCAAGACAGCTATGCATGTGAATGTTGTATAGCAGCACAGGAAGGGCCAGCACCACTGTGACTCTGCAAGTATTCAAGAGCAGAGAGGACTAGCGGAGAGAAGGGAGGGGAAAGGGAAGACTGTCTGATTCATCCATCATTTCAACAGTCATCTGGTATGAACTTAACAGCAATATGGATTGGTTGTAAACCTCCAGAGACGCTGTCTGCTCTGATGGCAATAATGTCAGGCATACAAGATGGCTGCTGATCTCCTCTCATACTGTTGTGGCCATGCATTCTACCTGAAATGTGACGTTAACAGGCACAAAGCCAGATAAGGTTTTAGGCCTCCTGCATTCATTCAGGTGCAGGCAGAGTTCATGCTGAGAAAATACGGGAGGCCAGTGCTGTATCTCAAAAGTGCTGTGAGGTTCAAAGCACTCCTGGGAATCAAATAAAGAAGTAAATTAGCATACCCTTCTTTGTAAGGAAAAACTTTACGTATGCCTTCACATTCTAGATGACAGAAAATAATTTTGCTAATCTGCCTCCTAGGTTATAATGCATACTCATTTGAATCTTAGTTATTTTTGAGGAAATATTTCAAATTATTCAAGTTCCACGTCAGGCCACAGTGCCAGATGGCAGTGGCAAAGACTGAGCTGCAGCCTGGCCTTGGAGAGAGCGCGCTGGCTGGAACGCAGTCTGCGCAAGCCCTCTCGTGGAGGCAGTTTTTACCGCCTGAAAAACACTTATCGTGCGAGCTAGCTAAAGCAGCCTCTCAAATGGATGGCAATCATCATGACAAAAAAGCCACCACTTTTACACGAAGAAGTTTTATCGCCACTGGGTTATGCAGACAGAGATACATTCCTTAAAGTAGTAAATATTTTCCACTGTTCTAATCAGTACTGGCTTTTGTCAGAAAACCTCTGCAGCGTAAATCTGTATTCACATGTTTCTAGCACTCGTTCAGCATCCCTAGTCTGTGTGAAATTTTGAGGTTGACTGGGAAAAGGTTCCCAAGGAAACAATGTTGAAACTATGGAGTCCATAGTATAAGCAGCAGAAAGGAGAAACACAGGACTTAAAAGATACCAAAAGGCCTGCAAATGAGACAGAAACAGGAAGGAAGAACAGGCAATAAGGAAATGGGGCATAAAGAGGGAGGAAAATAGAGGAGGAGGAAATATAAGCAAAGGACAAGACAGTTCTTTTTATTTAGTGTAAAAAAAAGTGTGATGTTCTTCGGGTCATTGGGAATAATACAGGCAAGCACAAGCTCTACGAGTTAGAGGCGGAATGGTCAGCAACCATGACACTGTGAGCTGAGTAGTGTACAAACTTCTGAATGATCATCTAAATCTGGTATTCAAAGTTTATCATACTACCAGAATTGAAGATGTTGTTTCTGAAAATATATTTATTCACAAAGAGCAATGCCTGTTATTGGTCATGTCTCACAGAAACTCTCACTACTCTTAAAATAACTTTTCTGAGTCATTTCTTCTCTACATAAAATCCGAGGCCTAAGCAGCAGCTAAGGAATAAAGAAAGGTGTCTGAAACATCTTCTAGTACAGGATAAGTTTTAAGTTTCTCTTATGTATCACAGCATTAAATATCCTAAACTGAGGCCTTTTTAAGTTATACCCTCATGTGACCCTAAGTCAAAGACTTGCCGGATCCAGAGATCAGCTAAGAAATGCGAACAGTTTTTGGGCCACATACTCTTGTTTCAGCTGGTAAACCAGGGCGCAAGTTATGACCACAGCGTCTCCGGAAATTTGTAGCCAGCGATGTGTCAAGAGAAGGAAATAAATCTGCCTCGGCCGAGAAAGACTATGCTACTAACTCCCAGAAAGTGGGGTTGCGACCCTGCAGCAGCAGCCAGGAGGAGTGTCTGGATTCCGGAGGGAACCTGGGTACAGCACAGGAGAGGGGTCTGTCTTTTGTAAAAATACCAGGCACCAAAATGAGTTGCTATGTCCTGTTTAAAGGCTAGTGCCAAAATGCTGCAGTATTTTCACATCTATTTTACAGTCCCAAACTTCTCTTTTTTCCACTCTGAGCAACTCTAAACTAGAATAGCAAATGTTAGAAGTTAGTTCAGAACCTGTTGTTCTTAAGTGCAAATTTATTGTTTATTCTACAGATAAACCTAAAATCAAATCTCCTGATCAGAACTGTCCCCTTTCTTCCAGTACGAAATATTTGTTATGCAGCAACCTTGATCCAAACTCTGTGGATAATGTGAGTCTATAATCAGTATCTTCATTTTCAGTGAAGCTAGTTGATTGATGTGCTTTTTCTAAAAATGCTGCCAATATAACTATTGATGTTGAGGCAACTTACAATGATGTAAGGGTACTTAGAAGTACTGCATTGCCTCTTCATATAATTATTTTAAATGTTGTGTTGGCAACATACCTTATTTTCAAATTGTTTTACAGCTAATGTATGTATCGATTATGAGCTGAACTGCATTCAAAAGACAAACTAATCTTCATTTGCAATTTTTCCATACAATGGCCTCTGTAATGTATTAGTATCCAGCCTTATTCTGCTCTGAAAAATAGACAATTATGGATGACCATCATTCCTTGGTTTGCATACCCCGAGTTTTTGGGCTTCAGGCAGTGGACTGGGGGTGGAACGCCCTTGTGCAGCTGTTATTTCTGCCGACAGTCAGCTGCTGCCTTGCGCATGCACTGGGCAGCACTGGAGGCCACTCGACCGGAGCCACACTGGCACCTCCCCTGACTGGTCCCAACATTGCTTTACTCTTTGATCTCATAGTTGCTAGAAATGGACCTCATTCCTCAGCATTTAATTCCTTATGAAAGGTGCACTTGATGTACATACACCATGGTTGCTCCTGTAGCTCGAAATCAGAGTGGCCTTATGGCAAGATGTCAATTAAACAGAGATTGGTGCTCTTCCAAAAATTTTACCTTTTCCCAAACAAAGAATAAATCATGTTAAAAGAATTAAATTCGCCGAATTTTATACCTTTCCCCAATGGCACAGAATTAATTCCACAGGATTTTTAGTGCCTTTTAAATAAAAACTAAATTCATTACTTTTTACATTTTCAGTAAGTTAGCCAGTAAGTGATAGATAAAGGTAGATAGCCACTATATTCTTGGCCTGATGGTCACAAAGCAGGATTAAACACTACTTATTTAGATAATATAACTACAATTCTCTAAATAGTAATAAAAATGGCAGTTAGATTTGCAGGGAGACAACATGTCTAATTTTTTTTGCAGAGGATAGGGTGATTTTTTTTATATATTTCACAAAATCTGTAGAAGTGCACGTGCAGGTAATATTTTTTAAAAGTTTGTTAACTGGCATACACATGCTATTATTTTTTTAAATGGGAACAGTATGTAAACGTTAAATTTGTTGGAATAAAATACATAGCAAAAAAAATTGTTGGAGACTACAGTAAAGCAAAAAAGATCTGCATAAGGAGGAAAGATTATGATTTATTTAATCTCTGAATTTCTAACAACAATGTTTGTAAAGTTGTGAGTCTCGTTCGTTTGAGAAGCAAACAAAATTTCTGTAAAACCAGTGCAGTAACAAGTTTTGTCCTCAAGAGGGCGGTAGCTCACCATGGCTAAAAGTGCCAAAATGAAGGAGAAATCGACTTTTTACTAAAATAGAACGCATGCTGTTTGCTCGTTGGTTACTGCTAAATATATTGACCTCTGCTATATCATTGCCATGTCTTAAGATATAATGACCACGAATCCCCCACAAAATCAGAACCTTTAATTCAGCATTTCCTACTATTCAAGGCTAATTGGTTAGAAGAGGTTAAGTCTGTCAGCACACAAGAGATATTGTAATTCTTTGACCCATGAACTTACTTTGCAGTTAAGATTTCTGAGATTAGAAACAGGGAAAATGGTGATTGCCACTATTTGCTAAATATGGCAGCAAAGAGGAGAGATTAAGATTCACCACCTCTTTACTCCATTATTATTCCTCTAGTTGCCTAATTTAACCTGGTGTTATGCACTCGATTCTTGTTCACCTGCAGTCTCCAAAGAAATCCTGTCACTATTAGTTCCTCCATTAATTGCTTTTCTTTTGCCTCCTGATTCATCTGCCTTCCCTTTTAGACAGTTTCTTTTTTCAGTGGTCTCTAGCGGGCATTCCTTTACCTTCTCGTTAGACCCTAATTCTGACTTTTTTCATCCCAAAATTTGGATATGTTTACAGAATAAAATAAAAACAACCTCTGGTCTTTTTTCTTCTGTCTTTTTATTCTTTATTTTTAACCCCAGAAGCTTCCCTGTTTCTAACAAATTTCCTGTTTTTTTCTGATTTTCTGTACCTCGGCAGAGCTGTAAGAGATTTGCACTGCAATGCATAGATGAGGTTGACCCCAGTTTGAGCCAATTTTATGCTAGCTGCTATAGTTCAGTTGCCACTAATAGTGCAGCAGTATTTGCATTTTAAATTACCTTGTGTGTCTTTAGTCTTGTACAGCACAATGAGGAAACATTCATGTAGTCAGATGCTGGCATCAGTAGGGAAAAGTAATTAGTAATATTAAGTTACTGTGACTTGAACATCTACACTGTCTGCTACCAAATATCTGTGTGCTTGTTGGTTCTCCCCCTGCCAGCCTGGAGAGATTCCAAACATTGTCCAAGGGAAACCAGAGGCAAATCTAGCCCTCGTTCTGCTAGCCTTACTTGACCAGCATGAGAATCAGTGTTCAAAATCAGTCTCTACTAACAATAAACATTCAGATAAGATTCCAGTTTGATTTGCTGAGGACAGCACAGCTGTTTATGAGGATTATCATCTGTGCTCCAAAACCTAAAGCAAGGACAAGAAAATTTTTTGCCTTTTTGTTTGCTTTCAAGACAACTTTCAAATACCTGCGTAAGCATACAGGCAGTCTGAAACAAGCCTCTGAGAGACAGTTTCCTGAGCGTATTTACCACAAATGATACTCACTCTCATGCCTAATGATGACAACTATGATTTAAGAGTCAGCATGATCTAATGTTTCATTCCTGATCATAACATACTGAAAAGGATGAAGGAACGAAAACCAGTTGCTGTCACAACATATAAAGATACACAAGAGGAAAAAGAGATGAACATATTTTGAGGAGTTATGCAATAATCTTACATAAGTGGACTTGATCCACCTTCTCAGGTTAATCCTCTCTAGACCCTTCAACATTTCTCTTGCTCTGACCCATCTCCAGCATGCAAACATGTTAAGACAATGATGCATTAACAACATTAGGTAGACTGGAATTTGATTTGGGTGGAAGTTAGTAGCAATGTATTATTTAAATAATTAAATATTTTAAATAGAGCGTGATGATTTTGGTGTGCTGTATCTTTCTGGAATATCCTGTACTTCCTCACAGAAGATACATAAAACATCAATATCCAAGAGCCAAAGTATATTATGTAACAGAACAGCTAGACCTCAAAACGCTGGGAAAGGAGTATCACTATGAAAACATAAAGCAATGAGCATTCTCTCTCGCCCCTCCGTATTTACCATGTTTAAGGGAATATTAGAAACCATAATTTTAAATTCAATAGTTTTCTGTTTAATAATGGTGGCCCTTCAAGGAGCCCTAAAATCAAAACAGTAACTAGTTAGCAGGGTACCTCAGAAGTTATCTCAATCTCTTCACAACCAACCAACCCTCTCCCCAGCACCTGCCCCCTGTAAGAGAGCAGTTACAGAGGATTCAGTCATGAACAACACAACAAGATTCAGATAAGATTCCAGTTTGATTTGCTGAGGACAGCACAGCTGTTTGTGAGTATTATCATCTGTGCTCCAAAACCTAAAGCAAGGACAAGAAAATTTTTTGCCTTTTTGTTTGCTTTCAAGACAACTTTCAAATTGCGTAAGCATACAGGCGCCTGCGTAAGCATACAGGCACCTTAAACCACCGTATGCACCCTGAAGTAAATTCCTAATAGCAGTTTGACTGCTTCTGTCTGTGTTTTGAAAGCTAGTGCATCACTGAAAGCTTCCAAACCTACTTCAGTGGTTTCTGAGTGCTTTTCTCTACCTCCATGAGAGAACTGAAAGCGCTGAACAATCCCAGAAAACAGAGTGCCTTTGCACTGATAGAAAGGGGTCATTCATAAGATAATCTTAAATTCAATACTGATTAGTTCTCCAAGTTATCACTGTGTCCCTTTTAAATCTGGAGCCTCTGTTGACTTTCCAGGTAGGTCACCTGGCACCCACTGCTCACCTTTGAGCCTGTCCTATGCTACAGTAAGAGCAGGAAGCCCACCTCTTGCAGTCTTACTGTTCCCTCTCGCCATGTCCAGCTCTGCTGCACCCTTTTGCCTATCAGCAGAGATCCAGAAGGTAAGAAATAATCTTTGACCGCTTTCTAGAAAGTGTCCAGTTCACAAATAAACAGCGCGGATGGCTGATGCAGGCTCATGGCTAAGCTGTGATACAGATGATTAAGACAAGACTCCGGGTTGTAAACCCAGTGGTTGCTTATAATTGATCTGAGTGACTGCATTAGAACAGGAGGGCTCAGAGAACCATGTGTGCAAATGCAGGTGTTTCTTGGTTCATCTGAGCTGTTAGTAGCCATCCCTCAGCTGAGAAGTGGTATCCAACTATGTACACAACAAGAGGGAATCCGGAGGTTTTTGCAGCCAAAGGTCTCACACATCAGATGTGAGTCAAACATTGGATGTAGACATATCCCTTACAATCAGTTCTAAATACTAGTAAAGGCATACCCTTAAATCAATGCTACTAACATAATTTGTGAGCAGATTTTTTTCTATTTTTCTCTCTCCCTCTCAATTTCTGCCCACCCCCCACCCCCCAATTATTTGGAATGACTTGCCAAATACTGCAGGTAAAAAATCCCTCATCTAGAACTGCTCACTCCCAAATCATTCTGAGGTCTTTACATTGGAAATTCAAACAGTTCTGAACAAGCATATGCTTCACAATAGATGTGCTTCATTAAGGAAGCATAATTCCTTCCTTAATTCAGTTTTAGATGTAAAGTTACAAATTCACAGTTTGCACAGCTTACATATAAGTTGCTGTTTTTGCAAAGATTGCTGGTGACGTATTCACTCAGACTACATGTGGTAAAGCAAATGCCTAAGAAAAGTGAATGTGCTTGGAGGAGCTGTTTGAAAGTCAAGCAAACTGTTAGGAACTAAGTGTTTTGGAAAGAACGGAGGGTTCACTGTATTTCAGTATCATCTTCTAGGAAAGAAGTATTTGTCTGAGTAAAAGTGAGAGTTCCATATGTATACTACATTACTGCTTAGTAACTGTTTAACCAGCTTGAAAACTGAGGGATGGGCTTTCAGAGCAGGGGAGTATCATCAGACCCAAACCAACAAAGCACAAACTTGACTCTCAGTATAAAATGTGAAGTGACATTTTCAATTATGCTGCACAAAGCAGCAAGACTGCTGAGAAAACTGCAGAGTTGCCAAGGAATTTTTGGATCTGATACCTCTTTCACTTACTGTTTTTTTATAGACTGGTCATCAACCAAGAGCAGTATTCAATCTAAATTGTATGAAGCAGTATAAGCAAGATTCAGAGATAATTCTGACAAGCACTCTATCTATTAGGAAAAATATGCAATCCATTTATTTTAAGAGGGCCAATATTAGAAGTACTGTTACTAAGCTATTGAAAGCAAGAGGGTTGAGGGGAGCACTAAAACACTTTAAAAGTCCTTTATCTGGTAATCCAAAATAAGCCAGTCCTGTTCCCTGTTGATTATCTTTGCTTTTTCCAGCTGTTCCATCATTACTGATTTCAGTGCTATGTTCTTCCTTTGTTACCAAGCCCTAGCAGCGTTATCAGTTTCTATTAGTTTTTCACTACCTTAGCCCCACAGCCCAAACTTTATTTGTCCTCTATGCATGCTTTTTCTCCTAATGATGAAAATCATCTCCAAGCACAAATAATCTTTGCTTCCCCTAAAGCAATCCAGCTTCTACCTTAGCTGTACTGATGTGTTTTCAGTCCATTCTCTGCCCAGAAGCAACTCTGTCCCCTTTCAATCTGAACAACACAAATTGTTTCCACTTTGTCAGTTCTCCAAATATCTTCTAACCAACTGGCTCTCCGCTGCCCAAATGGACTCCCAGCTGTATCTCCAATACAAACTTGCTCTACCAAGTCCATTAACCATTTGCAGAAGCTGACTGTTTAGTCACCTTTTGTGATTACCCTCTAAAATATGCAAATTTTTCCCACCCAAACACACAAGCTATTTGTCACACTAACAAGTTCAGCTCTGATATTGCACTCTTCTTTCTGGGCTGCACTGATGCTTAGCTCATCCTAGACAGGAAAATTATTCCCGTCGCTCCAGTAATTTGGAAAAGGGGTCTTTAGTCTCTGCTCCACTCCACTGAGGCATCTTGGGTTCCGAGTTGGTAAATGGTTGCACGAGGGTGAGGGGGTCCCTGACTGGGTCTGGAAGGCAGCAAAATCTTTTATCCGGCTCTTTGCTGTAGGTTCCCTGGGGCATGCTCTAACCCGCAGCAGGAAAACATGCAGAGCAGCATTATTTGATTCTCTTAGCACGTCAAGAAGGTGGGTAACCAGTGCCAAAGCTGACTGGTCTCACCAGGCAAAATACAGTCAACGGATTTGAGGGAAAATTCATTAAATGTGATGAGCTAAAAAGATGAGATCAATAGATATCAAATTGCTCCTCATAGAGGAAATTCAGCTGCCTCTTACAGAAATGGAGCCTGCCATAAACCAAGCTGTAAATCTGTCTAACAGGAAAAAATCGGCAATTTGCTCCATACCGTTAACCCTGAGGCCTGCAAAGCAAACACATCTTCATTTAAATAGAGTATCTTGCAAATGGCTACATTTCTACCCTTTGTAATAGTGCCCTCAAAAATCAAGTAGCCAGGATTATCAGTGACCATGGATTACAGCACAAGGGTGTCAGTGTAGCCAATCTAGTATTGCTTTCTAGAGGAGGAGACAAAACTGCCTGAACAAGGTTTTTTATTGTTATTTTATTCACATAAGATGATTGGAAATGCATTGTCATTAGATCAGCCCAAGAGCAGCTTTTTCTTCCAGTTTTTCAGGTTGCATATAAAATGGGGGAAAAATAAATTATTAGTGTGATTTAAGGAAGCTTAGTTTTCTTACAGAAAGTAAACCTTAAAGCATTCTGAAATCGATACTATGGAGTCCTAGTGTTACATATGAGAAGTGGCAATTGGACATCTTCTTACAGCAAAGAACTCTATTGACTTTACCTGCGAGAACGATATTGCTAAACCTTTTTGACCTCCAGGTAGTATAACAGAAACTACAGAGCTTGATCCGAGTTCTAAAAATTCATTTGGGATAGCTACTAAAAGCTGAACAATTCTTTCACAATAAGAGGAACATTCAGAATTTGGTATCACTCATTCTCACATTTAACTCCAAAGAGTAATTTTTGAAACATACAAGGAACTGCCACAGGAATTGTTCTGTACCCCAGCATGGAGGTACCCAGTACTACAGGCGTAAGAAGCTTGTGCCAAAGAATTAGCAGCAGTGCAAGGCAAAATATGGCAAGAGTATGCAATATTTATTGCAAAGCAAGGAAGTGTTCCTATGTAACAGCAAATGGGCCAGTCAAGCAGAATTCTGTTTGTAGATAGACAGAGAGATTAACAGTACAATAATATCCATGCAAGGACATACGCATAATTTGCAAGTATTAAAAACTACATTTCATCAGTTTCTGCACATGACTATCTTCCATGTAGCTGAGAAATGAATAAGGCTTCCAATAAATGCTTTAGCGTATGTTCAACAAATTGCTTACTATCAAGACATTACCAGATTTATACTAATTCAAAATTATTCCCATCGTAATAAAATACTGAAATTTGTTTGCCCTATTACCTAGCTAAAACATGACTTTCAATAATTTTGAGGCTGCCAGTCGTTTCTAAGCTGTTGTTATCCCAAAATGAAAGGCTGAGTTATTTTAGTTTTGTTTTACGATCTCAGTAAATAAAATATATTAGACTAGACATTTGCAGCAGTGTAACTGGACTACTAATGGGCATAAGCATGCTTCTTCTGTCCTTAAGTTCTCATTTCAGACTTGACTTATTTAGCGCAAAACTACCTCTAGCAAAAGTAGTACTGAATTATTGCGAAGACCTGCATTCATGCAATTAGGAAACTCCTTTCTGAGTCGGAGACTTCTTATTAAATAAAAGATTTAATGCAAATGCCAAATGATGATAACTAAAAAAGCGATGGCACACTTGATACTCTGCTTAGGGAATTATGAAACAGGAGATCTAGCAAAAGAAAGGACTCAACTGTGACACGGGTATGGTATTTTTAGTTACATTTTGTTTACAACACTTCATAACATCACATAAGGGAGGAATTTTCTATTTTTCTATTACTTATGTCAAATTAAAGTATCTCAGCTAGGCACCGTAGTGTAACTGAGGCAGGAATTGCCTCGGTAAGAGCTCTCATATTGAAAAATTGGTTCTTTACTAGTCTTACAAACAGAAGATATAATTTCGAGCAAGATTTGAAAAACCTAGGTAAATAAGCAGCTTGGGAAAACCTCATATTTCTTTAAAATATTATAATTGCTTTGCAAAACATTTCAAAACATTTCTCTTGATTATTTTTATGCACCATTCAGGAAGTACATTTTCAAGCCATTTAGTGTAGCTAGCGTACATCTTTCTCCATGAAATAAATATTAAACTTTCTTGTGTGCTGCTTTTAAGGGCATGGATCACTGAGCTATCTCTTTGCCTAGCAGTGCTCTTTGCATCTGGTCTTCTTTCTGTTTAAAGCCCTTCTCCTGCTCTGAGCCTCTTCCCACAACATGCTTCAGAAGATTATTTTCGAACTCCATGATCAGCATTTCCCAAATGTTCATCACAACCAGGAACACTGAGAAATTGTAGAAAAAGCAGCATCAGCAGTAGCAAAGTTCCTCAAGGACAAGAGCAGCAGCTGTAATCACTAGCTAGAAGGGTTTACTCTGGCCAGAAACAGCTAACTACCTTTAATTGCTGTCAGGAGCTCAATCAACTCTCCAGAGGAGGTGAGGAGAGGATGGGTATGGAGAGGAAGAGGGTGTTTACAGCTGCAGCCAGTTGTTACAGCTGGTTCTTATTGCTCCATCCTGGCAGGACTGAACTGCAGCTGCAGGGAATCACACAAAGACAGATGACCCCCAAAAAGAGAACTACCTTTTCAAAAAGTTTGAGAAAAATAAACATGATGATTTGAGAGGGCGATGTAAAAAGTTTCCCTGCCACCTGCTTCTTGCCAAAAGGATGGTAGTCAGCATCTAGTGTAGGGAGCTGGTCCCTAGACACTCAACAATTCCATTCTTTAAACAGGCTCTTGTAGTATCATTTGAAAGACAGCATCCTATGTATTCACAAGCAGCTTTGATGGGATTTGTTGCTTGCACAGAATGAAGGGCTCTGTATCTGTCAGCTTCATCTGGACCAATTTTCAACACTGCACAAACTTAAGCACAGAAGCAGCTTGCACTTATGAAGATGGTTCTTTCATCAGAGTCTGGAAGATGAATCGCAGCCATCAGGATGGAGGGAACAAGTTGAATCATTAAGTGCTGCCCTTTAGAGCTGACTGTTTCAAGGCTGACGACTGCTGCTCCCTCTTTTGTTTAAGAAGAAATTTCTCTTTCTGTGTGTTCTATCCTGACTTTATACTCAAACATCTCTAGCTCAACTACTTTTCTACTAATCGTATTTCCAATGTCTTCAGAAGTTATAGAAATCACGCATCATAAGAAGCATATATTGAAGTTGTAAAACTAAGCCTTTTTTTCCTAGCTCTTACAAAGCTTGGTAACACAGAAGATAATGCAAATACCACATTAAGCATTTAAATGCCAAGATCACCCTCTAATGCATATTTCATTATTTTTAAAGGATTTTGAAATCGACAGCCATTTTACTAAACTATATTGAGGATGGACACAAAATGTTCTGAATAGGAGAGTTCTCTACAATGGCCAGGAAGACAAACCCGTCAGAAAACTGAAACAAAAATTTACTATGAATGTAAGCTAACAATTATATTATTGAGGTGGTTAGGTCCTTATTTGATTATTCATTCAAATTCACCTCCCTTTCTAAAGTTTATCTTTTTTCTCAAAAAGGTCTCTCGTAGTGTTAACTACTGCAAATGTATCAACTTTATAAAGGAGAGTCACTTCTGAAGCAGCGATGCCAGAAGCCAAGAATGAAATCCTATCTCATCTGAAGTGTAATGGGATAGTATATTGCCATTATTGCTCTAGCATATTGCACTATTAAATTGTCATTATTTAAGAAGGATTATTTAAGTAAAAAAGAAAAAAAGATGTCATGCTTAGTTTCACCAATACTGGAGGGAAAATAATCACTGCAAGGGAAGAGAACTGATTAGAAAGAAATGTGGTTATTATACATGATATGACAGGAATCAAGAAAATTATTCTTCTATTATTGGACTAAAGCAATTTTTTTTATAAAGAAAACAGGCAGATGATATTAAGTATAACTTCATTCAAATACAACAAAGATCCAAAATTTTCCAATGTTTATCTTTCACTTCATCCAAAAAAAACCTTATCATGTACCTGATCTTGTCAAAGAGAAGCTCTATTGATAAAATAATGTTTTGCCAAGTTTAAAGGCATTGGTGTGAGTAAAATACTGCTGGCAAATTCTGTATAATTAGTTAAAATGAACTGCAGTCTATTACAATTACAATGATCACTGCTGTTCTCTACTTCTAGCAGTCAATAGATGAGATTATTTTCATTATTAAAAGAAAACAAGAAAGCAACTCCATCCTTGCCCACAGCTCCATCTCCATGTACAGGCTTATCAAGAACACAGCGAAAGAACGCAGGATTATTGCCTTACCTCAATTTTTTCCCATATGGTTTCATAATTCTCTTGATGTTGTATATCTTGCATCAGTTGATGAATTAAAGCTGATTTATTTGAGGCAGAAGTCTCATTCTCAGTGGGCTGAGTGACAGCAGTCCTTTCTGACTTTTCTTCAGTGAATTTTTTAATGTAAGATGCAGGCATAGAAAGATCTTCATCAGAAAGAATATCACTGAGAGGCCCAGACTCAATACTGTCACCTAAGGAAGACACTATGTCACTTGAAGAGCTTGGTGAAATTCTGCCCATTTTTTTGTGCTTTTTTGTCTGGTATGTTGGATACATTTCTGAATCTGAGTTCATTTCTGAAAGCTCCCAGTCATCAACATTTTGAATGGTTTCTCTTCTGGGCTTTTGGGGCAGCAACTTTGTCAAATTTTCTAGTTTTAAAGCTAATACTTCAGTCTGTCTGAGATGTGAAGGAAGTGCTAAATATTCATCAGATCCATACCAGGCCTCACCATCTTTACTGTTTTTTTGAGTATAGCTGGGTGCTGAGGAGAAGCTTTTATTATTCTTTCTTCTCAGCAGAAGAGGTGATGAGTTGGTAAGCTGAGAATCAGCTGAGGAAGCACTCTTTTGGCTACGTGTTGGTGAACTAAAAAGCTCAGTTTTACCTTGTGATTTTCCATTTGGGTCTCTCTGGTTACAAGAATCTGATGATGCATAAGAATCTGTTTCCGTCTCCTCCAGAGAATGAGAGTTATGAGAAGTAATTCCGTTTTGTAGAGAAGAACGTCCTCTTTTCACTTGTATTTGTGGAGCCATTTTACACATACCTCCAGGTGTTCTGCCAGATTTCACTTTCTCTGAAGCATCATGAGACTTCTTGTGCTTTGATTTTTCTTTACAGGTGTAGAAAGCAGACTTCCCTAGACTTATGGGACTGTACTTAAAGTGATTATTTATTGTGTACTCAAGATTTCTATCATCTATTGTATTTAAGCAATCATATGACTGACTAACTGCAGATGGACTATTGGTGTAGGGTGACTGTAAAGCTAGGCAAAGCTTGGACCTATCTGGTGGATCTAACAATGAGGGTGTACTTCTACTCATTTCATTTTTAACTATTTGAGAGATTTGCCATTGTAAGTCATTGGGTTCCATATAATCTTTAAACACGTCATCTTTCAGAAATAGACCTCTTTTTGGCAATGTAGGCTGTGTCGGGGAGTCTTCATTATAGTTAAAGCAGTCTCTTATGGACCTCTTAGGAGTTGAGTTTTCATAGTGAGAATGTTTGATTTTTTCACTGGTGTGCTGTGGAAGACTGCATTCTGGTTTCTTTAACGTGGAAACTGGTTTGCTGTCAGTAGGTAAAACACCATCTTCAGAGCAAGTTCCTTTAGAAAGAGAGGAATTTGCAGAAGGAGACACTAGTGAGAGGTCATGTGGTGCTTTCCCATCCTTGCTTTCTTCTCCATCTTCTGCTGAAAGAGGTACATTGGTTTCTTTCTCATTTAATGCTTCATTACACTGGGAAGCAATGGAATCAGTTGCTACTGCAAGTAAACCCACACTTCTGATAAGTCCTGGAAAGTCCTTATCCATCTCACTGTAGTTCCAGGATTCAAATGATTTTGCTTTCCCTTGGCTGGAGGTCATATCGTCCAGAGCACCAAGCAAATCCTCACTAGGACTGTAGTCAGATAGTTCAAATGCAGTAATACCACAATCCAGTGACAAGTAATTTTGAGAACATTTGATGGTTAACTGTCCAGAATCATCAACTTCAGTTAAAGAGTCAAGACGGTCCTGAAACAGACAAAGAAAAGGTACTTTTTTAGAAGATTAATTTTCATATACAGCACACAGAGCAATGAACTATCAGCTTCTATGTTTCGCTGCCTAACATCTAGAAAAGCATTCATCGCTGACCTGCCTGTTTTTGCAGTGCCCTGTAGATGAGCAAACCGTTCTAAAGTATTTGGGCATTAAAAGTGGCAGTAAACTGAAAAATGTTTAGTTTCAGTCTGGTGCAGCAATTTACCTAGAAATAGCAACTCACTTTTCTATTGGTATTGTCCTCCTTAAATCCTGCTCTCAGTTCTACTTACTCTGTAAGGGGGACTCAGAAATTCCATATAGCAGACTCGTAGTATTTCCTGTGTTAACCACCTCAGGCAGGAGGGAAGGGATCTTGGGAACTGCTGAGTATATCAGCCACCTTGTGTGTTCTCAGAAATCCATGCTGCTCTAAAATCTTTCACTTGATTGCCAGAATGTTTTTTCCAAGCATCATCTAGCAATTACAGACATTTCTTCCTGTATTTATGAGATAGAGGTTGCTAACTACATTTCTCTTTTTTGTAGCCTTATCAACTGAGGATTTATCTGCTGGATATTTGCAGCACAAATGGAGAACAGCTCAAGGAAAAGAAACTATAGCTGGGAATCCTAAACCTCCAGCCTGCCACGTCCCCTTGTCAGCATCTTCTCAATGGAAGTCCTTCAATCTCAGAAACACAAACATAGTCAGAGGAGGAGACCATCTGAGGTGGCAAATGAGGTTTTAAGATCAAAGTAGAATTAGTGTTTGTCAATATTTTGGTGTTTTATTTGAAGGACACTAAAAAAATATGACTGCATTAAGATCCAAAAGCAGCCTGATACATAACAATCACAGCAAAAATATATTTAGTCAACAGTTTATAAGCATATTTGTAGTAGATGATATAACGTTCTAACACCAAGGCAGACCTCAACAATTTCCAGATCCCAGCACATAATATGAAACCTAAACACAGGATCAAATAATTCTGAAACAATTTCTGTTCTTATTTACACTGGTGTACATATGAAGTAACTCCATGAAACTACCTAGAACAAGACAAATTGGCAGAGCATGTCAACTGGACAAAAGAAACTGAAAAGCAGAATTTAAAATAAAAGCGCTAGCATTGCTTAGAGAAACTACTTAAAAAGCATTACAAAGGGCAGAAACTCATGTTTTAGGATTTTAACTTTCAGTGCCTAAATCGGTATACTGGTCTTTCTACCCAGGTCTGTATTTCATAATAGAGTTTTTTAAAGCAAACTCTTGAGTACCCACTACAGGTTCCTGTCTGAATTACTCTCTATAAACAGCTTGTCTCCCTACACTGCCTAAATCCATAGTTTAAGGACCTTAGGCATCATGCCAGAAAAAGGTACAATAACCCCACAATCTCTTAATCTCAGAATAAACCGCTTGGATTTTGGTATGAACAAGAACAGTCTCAATAAAGAAGGTGATTGTTTGCCATCTTCTATAAACATGGTATTTGAGCCCTGTACTCTGTCCACCTGCCTTGCATTACTCCAAGTACAAATATAAAAAATTCTCTGGCTAAAAATATTATTTATAGAAAAGATTGATTGGAGAGTTATTTATCAACCATAATCTTGGACACTGAAAATGTCTTTTATTTAGTACACTCTATCCAGATGTAGAACCTATGCCACAAATTGTACGGTGTCAATAGTCCAGAATTAAAAGGGGAAGTTTCTATAAATCTATCAAATTTATATTTTGGAGCTGCATTTGTTAAGGAAAATGATGACTAAACAATGATCAGTATTACAGCTGCATTTTCCCTCTAATCTCAGGAAAAGATTAGAAACTGTAAAACCGTGTATAAATCAAAACCCTTTCCAAGGCCCTAAGGGCCTTCATTTCTGCTGAGTAATGAGCTCCATTCATTTGTCTCTTAAAAATGTGTTTATTAACATTAATAAAATTTACAATCACATGCATTAAACCATCTTGCTTGGTCATTTTCCAAGCAGCCTCTTAAGTGTGTGCTTCAGAGGAGCATTAGTTAAAGCCAGTATGTTTTTATTATTGTTTTAATTTCAGAAAAATACTACATTTAGTTTTTTGCGTGGGTACCAACAGTAATATCTTTGTTCAAAAAATTTGTCCCTTTTCACATAGTAATGCTTCCTGTAAAGCTCTGTAGGCTGTTTCTAATACCTTGTTTTATTTATATTTAAATCAGCACAGTTCTGCCTTTTTTTTTTATTCTTACAAATGAGCTGATTTAATTTATAAGATAGTCCTTTTGTGACTTTACCAACTGTTTGAGAACATCAGGATTCACTATATTTTAACATAGCCTTATACTGATCCTTTCCCCATTTCCTGGCTTTATCAACTGTGAAATAAAACTCCCAGGTTAGGTTCAGCTGGACAGAACTCAGGCTGCACAGAGCTCATTTTTCTTTCCTTCTTATCTATCTCTGGGTAATTCCTGAAGGAGAAATGAATGATCCTTCAAACTCTTAACTCTCCAAAGCTTTTTATTAAAAAACGTATTTTCTTAATTTGGCACCTCCGTCATGGCAGGCAGCTTGCCTCACTGATTCCTTCGTTTCCTCCAAGCCATAAAACTTTTTGTGCCCTTTCCTGCTGGCATCTTACTTAGTATGGCACTGCTGCAGTAGCCAAAAGTGCAGTTACTGCCTGCCCGGTTAATGAGCTGGGTTCCTAACCAAGCCGGTATGGCATGTGCTGTACGCTTTCATGTTTTGGTCCCGGTGTTATCCCTGTTCATCACGCTGAGGCTCTCTTACACACATTTATGTGTGTTACAGCTGCAGTGTAAATTTAGCCCAGGCAGGACTGTTGCGCCTTGATTGACTGTGCAGCCTATGAGCTGAGAGAGTAGTGAATATTAATGAGATGAGACTGTCTCACTGAACATGAACAAAGCTTTGGCAGGTCACTTCTTCCATGGAGCTCCTCAGTTAACATTGGCAGTCAAAGCCGCTCTTGACCATTACATAGAAGAGGGATGACTTAAGGAGTGAGCCAAATATTTTGTGAAATTATCAATAGGTTCATGACTACAGAAAAGCATAACATTTGCTGTACTGGCTCAGATCAAATTTCCATCTATCCCAGTATCCTGTCTCTGCATCACTTCTAAACATTTTCTGCTAGCTGAGCTATAAGGCATGGGTATACACACACGGCCCTTCCACGCACGACATTTCTACGCGCACTCCCAGCTTCTACTAATGAGCAGCCTATGCTGATCTTCATCTGGAGGTTATAATTCCTCCTATCTTTGCTTAGTTTTCACATTTATTTTTTGAACTTCTTTCCACTTCTAAGTGTCCTACAGTAGTGAATTCCAAAGTAAAAATCTTTGTCAAATGTGAGTTTCCTCCTATTCATTTCAAAACAGATGACTTCTCAATCTTAGGCGAAAAAATTAAGCTGTCATTCCTGGTTCATAATCCCCAAGGAGTACTGAAAATTAGGAGAATGATTCTCCAAGGAAGGGTTATCTGTGTCAGCAAAGGTTGGTAGGTTTGCTCAAACAGTCTTACTATTCACATATGCATGAAAATCCCTAATAGATAATACTTGTATCGTAAGGCACTTACAAGTCCTGCAGTGTAGTCCTGTCTGGGAAAGGGTATGGGGGAAACACCAAAAAAAGAAGGTAGATAAGAGCAGATACAATTGTCTCTACATTTTATTTATTTCTTTACTTATTTATTTATTTATTTTTGTGAAATAAAGCCGCTACCACTATACCTAATGAAAAGCATGAATAAATACCTGGAAGTTAAAAACTGCAGAGCAATTTCTGGGAACCTATTCAAGCACTAGAGCAGAAACGTAATATCAGTATTGTGTCCTTGCTATTGCTAGCCATTAATTTTATCAAATATTATTTATGTTTTAGTTGGGGTGGAAAAAAAGAATCGTGTCAAGATGTTTTGTCTTTTTTATTACCATATAAGCCTATCTGGAAACATGTTTTTCCCCACTGAAAAATAATCTATCCTTCCCCAGGCAGTCCTCCCCTGTATTGGAGGGATGTTTTTTATAGCAGTTGTAATCGAACCCAGATGGGAGATTTCCTGTCTCTTAGTATCTGAATCTGCCCCTTCCTTATGTCTTGAAATCACCACATTCATGTCATGAAATAAAGACTTCACCGTAAGTCGCCACTCTGGATATTCAAACAAGCGTGTACTTCCTTCAGACTTGCCAGAGAAGATTTACCAGAAAAAGCAAAGCAGAAAATGAATCTGAAGCAGCAGGTACGTATCCATCAGGAAGAGGGGGTGTGGAAGGTGGGCCTGGACGTATTTGAGCATTGATTTCAGGACCACCCACTCTGTTGTGCCAAAGACAAATATAAAACCCAACAGGGAGCAGAGAAATATGCACATTCTCTTTAAACTTGAGTGATCTGAAATTCAGGACATGTTTAGGGGACTTCTGACTTCCTCTGTAACACAGGTTGCAGAATCTCATTGCACTGATCTTGAGATATCTTTCTGTAAATGTATCTAATCCTAACAAAAGCATTTTTTCCTAATCTTAGGACTTCTAGCAAATGAATTCTCTACATGTTAAGCGATCTTGTATTAACCATTAATTACCCTAACTATTAATAATGTGCTGCTTCTTTCAGTTTTAAAAATTAGGCCAGTAATGTCCTTCTAACTAAGCTAGTTTAGTAATAATGATTTCAAAGGAAAAGGCATTTTAGTTAAATGAATCCAGATATACAAACCATTTACATGTGTGTGAATTTGACACCCATTTAGATTAAAAAATGTATGATGGATGTATCATTGTTGCTCAGACAAAATTGTGTGACTGTTTACAGACGTATTGTAGAAATGCTGCTCAAACATATTAAAGACCATGCTCTCTGGGTATAAAGCAATACTGACCTAGTCTGGAAAGTTTTGGAAAACATTGTGTAAGCTTCAGATTTGTATATGCAAGAAGGTAAATGTCTAAGCTTTTCACTAAAGAATTTATTGCACATAAAATCTGAGTTTTAAATTGGATATGAACCTTAGATTGACGAGTGGACTGTGGACAACATGCACCTCTGTAAGTGTTTTCAATCCTTTACGAAAAACATTTAAATCAGGGGTAAACATTGCTAGCCACTAGCACGACACTTCTGAAAGATGACCTTAAACTATTTGTTTTAATTTGATTCAATGAGCACAGATATCACAGCTGAAGACACTTTAAACACAAAATTAGCAAAATGTGTAGAAGAGAGCCATCCTTAAAACTGTCATCCTAGCAATATTAAATGTGCAGCAGAGATGAGGTTCTTCAAATACAGATGAAATTCTCAAAATTGAATTTAGTTACTATACCTCCTTAGTCTCTTCAGAAAATGCTTGCAGAATATCAGTCTGCCTGGTGTAGTTTCCATTGGCGTCTTGTAGTCCCTGGAGAATACGCTCCCTCAGAACCAGAACAGAAACACGTAGCTGATGCCAGAGCAGTTGTACTGTGTGGATATCAACTATCACATTGACAGAGTAAGACAGAAGCTTCAGGGAAAACTCAGTCTCTAGCAGAGCATGAATTTGTTCAACGTGATCAGATATATCTTCACAAATATCCTGCAATGGAAAAATAAAGATGTTTAGCTACAGGCATGGTTCTTCCATGGATCAGGTCTACTTTTCATCTACTTTTCATTAATTGCAGAATAGATTATTTCAGAGAGGAAAGACAACATAATTAACACATTCAGAGTTCTCTATTTTTTTTTTTATTTATGGCAATGCTACAGCAACTGAACCAGCAGCTGTCCTCTTTGGCAGGACTGCTCAGTAAGTGCAGAGACAGCACACAATAAAGAAGGATGGCACAACAAGATCACATGAATCAGAAGCAGAAAACTAACACTGCACAATGACATGCTAGAAGACAGCAATAAGAACGGAAATGGTACGATTGCCACAAGCAGTCTCCCTCTCTGCTTCCCCCTCTCTCCCCTCCAGTTAAAATGCAAAGAATCTGATCTGCGCCATCATCAACAAAATTCTTTTGGACAAAATTTACCTTTTAATCTAGCCTCTATAGCCAAGAAGGACAAAAGTCTGGGATAGGCACAAAGTGGATAAACTGTTTCTGAGATCCATTGCTGACTGCTGTGATGAGAGAGTGCTAATTTTGCATAGTCTTCTTTGGGACTCACAATTGAACAGATGGGTGGAGAAGGAGAAAGAGGGAAAGCAGAGAAGCTGTGGGCAGTTGTGTTGAGAAAGTAGAAAAGAAAATATAAGTTACCAGGTTATAAATCTAAGGTTTTGATGGGATGGTGTCCTCCAAATTTAACAACTAATGTTCCAGATTTCTAACTGTATTGTGTAAAATCTTTACAATCTAGTCTTAATTTTCTTTGTGAAAGGGTAAGTCTCAAGACTAAAGGATGTTTAGGCATATGGTATTGAGTGAACAACACTGTTTTATAACAATTCTGCTTGAAAACTATGTGTAAAAAGCGTGTTATAAACAAGTAAGGAAATGTGATCAAAGACTGAAGAAAATTAATACTAGATCCTAGAAGGTTTTTTTTCCTACATCTATGGCATATATTTAAAGGTGACTTAATAGCGTGTTTTAAATCCAAGACTTATTTATTTAAAAAAAAATAAATTATTTTAATTCAAACCTTCAGAAATGTCCTTTTTAGGTAAAGAATAATATATGCATAACATCAGTAAAAATTAAGAATAAAAAACATGATTTTGATTCATTTCAAATTTGCTATCGAAACAGATTACAATGAAACCTTATGTCTCTGATGATACTGTTGTGGTTTTATACTAGAATAACAAGAAAATCAGTAAAGCTGATTCTTTTTAAATTAATAATACAGTACAGTAATTTTTGTCAGTTCAGTTTTGACATCTTCAGTCTGAAAGTAAAGCCAAATTATTCAATATGTAATTGTATATATGCAACAAATTAAACCAAAATTAAATCCCTAGATAATATTAAATCGTTCTAGTACAACAGACAGCACAATATTAGCCCTTGAGAAACAATTATGGTTGAGTACTATCAGTAGTTACTCATTTTAATAAAGCACTGACAGCTAAATCAAGTCCCCTGCAGGAGTAGCTCTCAGAAATGCCAGAGATGAGCACAGAACGTTGGAGCTGCAAAGAGCAGAGTTTTGGGGCTGCCTTGAGAGCCAGTGTCTCTTCCCCTCTGTCCTCAGCCCCCTTGTTGAGACAACCAGCATCTGTATTTGCAAGTACAAAACAGATAGCCTCGCCTAGCAACACGTAGGGCTTGCAAGTGCTTAGGGCTTCAAATACCCACCCACTTCCAGGTGAGAAAATGGATGCTCTAGTTACCAGGTTGGTGTGCTAATCTAATCCTACAGACACACAGACAAAGCTAAAACTGTCAGAAAAACCTTTTCCAGGCCTTGGAAAAGGTTATTATTATCCATTTATCCAACTACAACTGAAACTTGACTGAAAAGCACCGCTGTATTTTTATGTTATTTCAAATGTTTTAAAGAATATTTATAGTGAGTTAGTTTCACTGAATTTGGATTCACTTCTCCAGTGTCGTTCGTGTCTTCTTCCTCTTGGCCATACAGCAATTTAACTTTAATTTCAGGGATTAAAAACTAGATTGTTGTCCAGTAATTGTAACTTTGTAAATTAGACCAAATCTATAGAAAAATACTTTAACATATCTTCAGTTAGACTACTCATGTGAATAAGCTTAAGTTTGTGTCAACCTGAAAAACAAGTTTTCATTATTTTCCACCTTCACATGCACAGTTACAAGCTGAATTCAACTGCCGTAAGAATTCTCAGAGAGGCTGAAAACAGAAAACCATAAGAAGAAAATATTGACAATGAGGCAGTGCCTCCTGACAACTGATAACATCCTGAAAATCTTGGCTAATGAATCTAGATAATATTCTAAATCAAGAGTTCAGACTCACACTTCAAACAAGGCTACCAAAGCATCTCAAATTTCTGAAGTAGACACACTTTCCAGAACACAGAAAATTTTGTACTAAAACGCAAATCCCAGCACCACTAGAGGTTTGAAAGAGGCATATATTCAAGGACATATGCTGTTAATTTTTACATGGCTTGTTATAAGTGCTCATTTTTCTCAAAATCTGAAATACTTAGACTACTGCAAGCATAGCAGCAGCCAAATGCATTATGTACTAACAAGATAATTAACCACTCTTGACAGTTTCAGTAACATGGAGAGAACCTAAGGCTGATCTCATCAGTCTCCAAGTAAAGGTCACATACTCTGATCTTAACATACAAGACTACTATCTCAGTCAGAGACAAGTACCAGCTCTTAAAGGATTTAGGCTTTGGAAAGAGTGGGTGGCCAAAAGACAGGAAGCTATTTTCTCAGTAGCTGAATGAGCCAGGAAGGAAATCAAGTCCCTGCATACCTTTTCATAACATACAAACTCTGAGCTCCATTTTCCGACTTTACCATCAGCTCCCTCTCCCTTCTGGCCCGGAATTAGCATAGCACATAGCACTGAACTGTCACTGTAGTCTTGTCTTTACTTCCATGGGAGAACAGAAAGGATTTTTTCCTTTGCTAAGTATGTTGACATGACATGATCTTTAGGGCTGTTGGTTTGTGGGTTTTTTTTCTTCTCTTCCTATTAGATGAAAATCTGATTGAACCATTCAAGGGGTCTGATTTAATTTGCAACAGGATCAGGCATAGATCTGAAGTGATATAACTCCCCTATTAATAGCTCCAGCTATTCAACATCTGTAAGTCCTGGACAAAAGTCTACAGTGCATGCACAAGTTCGATATGTCCAGTTCAGTATTACATATACGCTGTGCAGTCCACCTGCACAGGCACTGTAAGACTGAAGGCAGACAAGTGTAGGCTGGCTTCACTGTGTGCTGAAAGATGGGCAGTGTCAACGCAACAATCTTACTGAACATGCACTGACCACTTGTGTGATAGCTAGTAGCTGGTCAGCAGTCCCTGACGCATCAGACTCTGCACCTGTGGCACACAGTCGTATATCAGTCTATTGGGTATTTCTTGAAAAAATTCTTAGGAGCCACAAGTTGACACTCCTGAACCATGTAACATTGTTTTGGTGGGTGACTTCCATTTCAGCAGAGTTTGTAGCCATTGTCAAAAGAATGAGGTTTCATGTCACCACAGGCCAGGTTCCTGGATAAAATGGATTATTACACTTTGTATTTACAAATAAAGAACAGCAGTATCACAAGTTAGTACCTAAATGCTGTCATGAGTGCCAGTCACTGTTACCAGAAGTGGCAGGTAGACAAAATAAACCATGTACTTTCAAGTAATAAGAAAACAGCATTTATCTATTGGCATCTATTTCTAAATATGCATAGTTTCAAGTCAATGGCAATGACATACTGCCTACAAATACAAGCATGGAAATCCTTCCCCATTTTATCAGTATATAGTTTCATAACAGATACTATTATAGCCTGACTTTTAGAAAGCACCAATTCCAAAACAACGTTGTCATTGCTGGTCTCAAACATCTACTAGGCATTTTAATTTTTAAACAGTTTCATAGTGGTGCTAAGGTAAAGATTTTGTTACCCTCTCATGAGCTATCCTGTAGCGTGGACTGTGGGATTTCTTAGGCTACAGGGGTTGTACCCGTTCGGCTGCCAACTGCCCACTTCACTCAGTCTTCCAGACAGCTGATCCTGTAATTTGCAGCTGCTGCATCCATCAGTCTGCTCATAGCCCTCCACGTCAACTAAAATAGCCTGAGCTGCAAATACTGCAGTAGAGAAAGCAAAAGTGCTTTCTCAGGAGTCAATGAAAACTAAGCTTTGATGTTGACTTAAAAAAATACTTTTTCTGTGCTCTTCAAGAAATTCTGTTAAGATGTACATGAAACTTCTAAAGGATGAAAGTTTGCAATACGTCGCTTCAGAGTTATTGACAGAGAAGCTATGCTGCGGATTTCTGTTCTTTGATCTCACAGTAAAACTGGATTGCCATTGAATTGTATAACTACTGTACATGCAAGACAAAATCTGTGATTTAAGAAAATGTCTATCTATTTGGTCTTTCCTTTCAAGGACATTTTATTTCCTCAGAAGACAAAGATTCCAATGAGAATGTACAAATTCTTCTCTTCAGAAAAAAATTAGCATATCTGCCAAAGAATTTTTCAGATTTTTTTTTAAATGTACTTGAAAAGTATGAATTAAACTCCCTCTCTGCACTGCCCTTTTATGCTTATATATAAAGACCACAAAAGTGAGGGGGTTTTATTGCTGAACAAATAAAGATTTGCAGCTTTCAGAAAGGCATTTTTCTTTTAAAATGCACTCAGACTTCTCAAAGAGAAGTAGTTTTTCATGTCTACCTGCATGTACATCTAAACAGTGTTATAAGGATAAAATTCTTCTATCTTGGATTATTGGTGAAACCTTAAGAGCAAAAGCTGCTCACATTTTTTTTCACAGCTGTTCTTAAGTAAACAATTCAGTCAAAGAAAATAGCCATACAGGAAAAATGCAGAGTTTGACTAAGCAAAATTGATGGCCACGGAAAGCTCCAGACTCACTGTGAGTCACGAGTTTGTCAGAAAGTGCGTTGAAGTGCTGAAGTACTGTAGCGGGTATCACTGTGGCATTCAGTGGCTAGGGGAAACAAATACATTTTACCAGGTGAAGAATGCAAAGTGCAGCAGGAAAACAGCTACCAGGAGGCTCTAAGATCACTGACCCTGCCCTCTGCTGACACCGACAGCTTGGAAACACGTTGGTCGTCAAAGTAAGCTGCTCAACTTTTCCCTCATGATAATACGCCTACTACTGATAGTAACATTTTCTGGTGCATCATCCTTTTCTGCACAGTATTCTCTTTCCCATCTTAGCTTTTATTTTAATTACTTTACTCTCATTATTATAAGTGAGTGACATTTTCATCATTGCAAAATTCCAGTAAGTAATCTTCATTTTACATTTTGCTAAAATTCTCAGAAACTTGTTGGAGTATGGGAAAGCTGTTAATTTGACAGATGTGATTTCCCTGTAGAAAAATATTTTACTTTTTTTTTTTTTTTTCAAGAGAGTCCTGTTTTCCAACATATTTCTTCAGTGGAAATTTGCAGGTGTTACAGAAGACTAAGCATTGTGACACACTTCCAAGAAAAGATGCTCCACTTCCTATTGTGTAAAAATTGCTAAAAAAAGTTTTGAGAATAAATATCCAGTTTGGTGAACTGTAAGTGGGCATCTTTCTGCTGTATTCTGCTATCTCAGGATTCAATTCAGTGAGTTATGTTCCTATATCCCTGTACTTCAAAATAATGTGAAATAGATGTCAAATTGGCAATTCTTTGGCAGTGTTGCTAAAATAGTGATGGTTCGTCTGGGATTGTAACAGACATGGAGCACTCTGTAACAATTTATCACTAGCTTATGCGACATGTTTTATTAGGATGTTTCTTGTGCAAGTATACTGGTTTACTATCAATATGAAAGGAAAATGAGTAAGAAGAAAGGTAGAAGGTGGTTAGATATGATATCACTCGCTAAGCATGGCAGGCTGTTACGTAACAATGCCTGAAATGTTAATTGTGAAGCTCCCGTCTCAGGATTCCAGCCACTTGCATTTGTTTTGCCATATGGGCCCTTGCTGGGGCCAAAGGATCAAACAGGCTAGGAAGAAGCAAAAGGATCCATTTGTCCAGAAGCAGGGCAGTTGCTGCTGGAAGCTGTTCCAGCTCGCTTCCAGGACCAGCTGCAGTGCCTGACCATCCTACGCCAGCCTGTACCTTTACTGCAGGAGGGGATGGCTGCAGAGGGGACAGACTGCTTTCAAATGTTCATTTCCCATATGAAGTTTAATCAGTACTTCAATGTAAAAGGACTTTCTGGTCAGAGCATCCACCGCAGGCCAGATTCTTAAATGCAAGGAAGTATTTAGTCCACACAGCAAGCTTCGGATATATGATGCACCAAACTACTCTACTGGAAGGCCTGGGATGGAACTGGAGAACCATAGGAGAAGTTATAGCAGTAAAATGAGGCACCTCAGAACTGTACTGAAAGACTATTGTGTACACAAATCTGGGCTAGCCATTTCTGGGATATTCCTGACATCAGTAAAATTGAGGCATGAATTTCATTTGTGTAAGAAACTACATATACCAACTGAATATGGCAACTAATTTGGCGTGGGAAGCGATGTGACATCTGCAGCTCAGCGATGCTTTCATATTCCTGAACTTCCATTCATTCCACTGTGCAATATGCCCAACGTTATGACCTGAAAACCCTTTGAAAACTTCAGAATAAGAAATATATTCTTGTACACCCCATAATCATCCAAGCCCACAACGTTCAGGGCCTTTGTCCATTAAAGTTATTAACATACTACATTTCTTCAATGAGTAACCATATAACTTTTCATTTATCTTGCTTTAAGTGTGCGTCTTGGTTTCAGCTGGGGTAGAGTTAATTTTCCTACCAGTAGCTGCTGTGTTTTGGATTTAGTATGAGGAAAATGCTGATAACACTGATGTTTTCAGTTGTTGGTAAGAAATCAAGGACTTTTTTTCAGTCTCCCATATTCAGCTAACGAGCAGGTGTGCAGGAGCTGGGAGAGAGCACAGTCAGGCAGCGAGCCCAAGCTGGCCAACAGAAATATCCCATACCATAGCCATCACGCTCAGTTTATAAGTGGGCGTTGCCCGGGGGGAAGGAATCCGCTTTTTTTTCCCCTTTCTTTTCTGGAAGTTCAGTCTTTTTCTGTGAGTTTGGTGACTTCTGCGAAATTCATGAGTTTGGCAAAATCTGAGAAATTTGTGAGGCCCAGGAAACCTGTGGGTTCCGTGATCACTGCTCAAGGACTGGTTACACAATTCATCGTCAGGCGGTGAGAAAAATTGTATTGTGTATAGTTTGTTTTGCATATTCTTTAGTAGTAGTAGTAGTAGTTCCTTTGTTGTCTTACTGAACTGTGCAGCAGAGCAGCAGGTTTTGATTCTAGCTACTTCTGACAAAAGAGGAAAAATAACAAACGCTAAACCCATATGAAAACCTAGTCAAGCAACTGGTAGTAATGGCAAGTTTTGAAAAACAATAAGCATCTTTCAAATGCCTGTTCATTGGATGATGATAATAATATATATATATATATTTGTCTTGCACTGATCATTTGAGATCACAAAGAAATGAGAAAAATACTATAAGATAGCTTTATACTAAGCATACTCATTGTGCATTACATATTCATATCTACAGAAATGGAAGAGTGATGACTTATTAAAACATCCTTCAAGTACCTTATAGATCTCTTTGCACAACTCCATGCTTTTTCTGCAATAATGGAGGTATATAGCACATGTTTTGCAACCTTCTAGATAACTACCTTTGCTTCTTATTTTTTTGCTCTCTTTACTCAGCACTTTCTTGCATTCTGCAAGCCATATATACTAAATGGACGTTAAAGGCATTTCTAACAAATTCAAATTACCACATGAGGATGCAAATGGAAGGACATTTTACTCACTGTGAACATATACGCTCTGCTCTAGCTAAAACAACCAGTTCTTGGTGGCCTGGCCAGGGCTAGACAGTTTTTGACCTCAGTGCAGAGAGTGGTTAATTGGCTGTGAGGAAACCCCTACTGTCATTTCATGCAAAATGTGCAAAAATGGAATGTGATAAACAATCATGTAAACTACATGAAGCAGAAAGAAGTCCACCCCATCATCTGATCAGAACTCTCATAATTTCATCTACGATATGAAATAACTAGCAGAATTCAATGCTAATGCACTAACAGTTCATTAATTTTCCAGGAAAATAATTACCCTTTTGAAAACAGTGTGTTTTCAAAGCTTTATGCAGCCAACCTATTACTCTGACAACTCAGCTTTGAATATGTCTCATTCTTGTTCTCTCTTCATTTTTAGTTTGAGGAGGATTTGGAATTACTCTTTACATGGAACAAGAAAATTTCAAGAATTTTTTAAGCCTTCTGCAGGGCCATAGGATCTTTGTTGTCTAAGCTCTGTTTTCTGACCAGCAAATGTCTTTTTATTGTTTAGACGAGAAAGTAGATGCATTTCTCTTGAAAGATTTTTCAGTTTATACACTTCTTGTGAAAGACTCTTGTTCTTATTAAACTCAATAAACTTAATTAGGGTCTTTGATGGAGATCAGCTATTCCTAAAGAGAAGAGTTTAGATGAAAGAGAAAAGTTTCTTGGAGGAAAAGAAGCCTCATTCTTTAAATAACGAATTTTCCAATAACAAACAAACTCTAACCCCACATAAATAGCACAATGTATTTTAGGCATTATCAAACTACTGAAATGTAAGATGTCAAAATCAATAAATAAAAGGAACTGCAAGTTCACACAGGAGAAAAATTCAGTCCTTCTGCACAGACATGCAGAACATAAGAGAAAAAATTTAATGGAAATATTTTGACTTGCCTGAGCTAAAGAATGCTAACCTCATTCACTCTCTTTGACTAAAGCTTAGTGGCTATAACAGAATCTGATGAAGGATCGTGAGACTCTTTATGCTGATGTCAAATGCTCAGTATGGTGACTGTGTTCTCCTTTCTTTTCTGGAACAGGTTAGAAGTGAAGAACTACCATCTGTGCCAAGCTTTCTATAATGAAAATTGATAGTATGATAGGAAGTTTTCAAGATAAGTGGCTGTTTTATATCAGTCCAGCTAAGCCTCCAAGAGTGTCTGTGACATGTTTTTGAAGTTACTTTCCATCAGTCATTGTTGAGGACAGCAAAAAGGACACAAACTCTCTTGTTCTTTATTAGCAGACTTCGCTTTATTAGCACTGTTGTTCCCTTTTATGTTGCTCAGTGAAAGCTAATATTTAATCCATGAAGCCTTACAAGGATCACCGAGATCTTTTTGCTCAGTTCAGAAACATGGAAAAGAAGCCTTATAGTCTATCTTGCACGCTGCCTGCTGTTCATGACCTTCCTGCCCTCTCTCCAGAATGACAAGTGTTCAAGTCAGCTGGAAAGCTCTTGTAGATCCTCCAATGAGTTAGTAACAATTACAAAGCACTCCAAGCATGTGGAGGCACTTCCAGTAGTCTGAAACAGCTACCACCTACCCAGCGTACCAGGAGGCTTATCCCACCCTGGATATCACTCAGTCTTTTACAGGAGTCAGGGTCAGAATATATATCAGTGCTAGTTAAAAAACAACCAACAAAAAAAACAGACAAACACACCTACATTTGCTATATCCAGGAAGAACAATTTGAAAGATTGGTAGAAAGCTTAAATTACTATTTTACAAACTTAAAGTCTTAACTGAATGAAGAAATAAAAGAGCACATTTTAGAAAAATTTTTAAAAGTTTGAAGATTGAATCTTAAAAACATCCAAAATGCACAAGATTTTAATTCTAATTTCACTTCTGAAAGTGCACGTGGAATTTCTTGTTTTACTTATGGAATGAGCTCTTCTAGCAGGTAAATCAAACCCCATATTATGATTACTACTTGGACAATATGTTAGAAATCATTCCTAATCAGTTTGTGATAGGTTCAACGTAGGTCACAGAGAATGTTCCTGTGGTTTTTGGCCTCAGATATAATAAAGGCAAATATAAACAAAAAGCCTAATTTACATCCACAGAAAGAAGAATACAGTAGGGTTTTTGCAGGGTCTTTCGAGAAGGAATATAATGGAGACTAAATTGGAAACCTGGAGTTACAGGACTGGCATGACATCCAAAACTAACTGAACCTTCCAAACTACTTTAATTGACTTTTGGCAAGTACCAAAATGCTCACATGAGACTTTGCATATAAAAACAATTAACATACATTATCTAATAGTTGGTACTATGTGATTTATTTCCAAATCTCACAGTTATCCCACAGGTGGCTCTTGGTTAATACAGATGTATATTTAAAGGTTTGTATATGGTGTCTTCTTTTTAAACAAAATCATGTTCATAATATCCTTGAATTTTTTATTTAGATGTAAAGAGGATACTGTAAAAATAGCAAATAATCAAAAATCAGATTTTATACCATATCTGTGGTACCTTAATCACAAATATTTCTAACATAATCTAGCAAAAAATTGTCATATCCAATAGACACAATGCAGCACTTATGTCCAATTAAATTGGCTCTAAGGAACATAAAATTCAGTATGATTAATAATAGATGCTTGTTCTGGCTGCTTACAAGATTGAGAGTGCTAGACATTAGTATTTTAACACTGTATTTAGAACGAAATATTTGATTTTAAAATTAGACATAATATTATGGATAGAACTACTTAAATACACTGTAATTGTAATTTAGAAATATGTTACGAGACTGTAGAGCATATTCCCACAACATATTAATACGTAGCAAGTTCCAGTGTGACAATTCTGAGCAGTCAGCTTGTGCTCTCGCAGGATAATTCTCCTAATAGTGCCGATTTTAGTTTTACAAGAGAACTTTCCAGTGTAAAGAACTGACAGGCTTAATGGCTGTTAAGATGTTGATGCTGCTTGAGAAAGTACTCATACACTACACAGTAGGACTGAAGTGCCTTGAAAGAAGCATGAAATTTAAATATTTATTCATTTATATATACACATATGTATGTAGAGGGAAATACATTTATTAGATGTTGCTAACTGGAATAAGATCCTTGATTTATAAAGCACTTCACAGTCATGTCATTCACATCTTTAAGAAAGCAACACAGAATGACCTGTGTTTTTGGTTGAGACAAATTGTTTCTTATGCTGACAGAGAAGAGTGGTTTCATCTATCAACAGCCTTGAATTTATTTATATGTCATTTTATTTTCTAGCTATACAGACATATGTTATAAATCATCTTTGTCTAGGCTGTAGCTTTCGGCAACGAGTGCAACTCTTACCACTGTGCAGGCACAGTGAGAAAAGAAAGGTTGTTGCCATGCCTGGGCTTGCGAAGTAACCCTGTGAAATGCAGTAGCTGAACTTGTCTGTGTGGAAGTTAATGAACCTAAGTGACTCCGAGCTTCAGATGCATATTTGTCTATTTTATTCGCTTGTATACATTTTTATTTCCTGCAAAAATAGTCATCATCAGTTTAGCCTTGAATTGAATCTTGAATTTTCACAAAGTCAATTCTTTCGTCTTTCTCAGATAATCAGATTCACAAAAAATGGCCTAGGATCCCGGGATTGTGGCAGTCTGAAGTATAGACAGGGAAGAACAAAAGGTAAGAAGCACATCAAATTACAAGGATTCATATTTCCATATCCTTATTGGAACAACTGAGCTGGGTCTGCAGAGACCTAGCCTTGCTCACAAGAAGCTTTCCTCTGCAATCAAGCGGCTGTACTGCTGCTGGCCGGGACATGACCCTGGAAATACAGTAACTGTACTCTCATGGTGTCACACTCGAGCTCATACCCCTGCCTAAGCCTGACTGGCTCTGCCTACCAAAGGCAGCTGGACTAAGTCTCCACCTCTTGCACAGGTAATACAAAATGCCCATGGACAATGAGGGCCTGACTAACTCTGGTAGGCTAAAGACAGTGTTACTGTATGAGAATCTTGGAACGAAAAGCACTTGCAGCAGCCCTGACCACAAGCTGTGATTTCTAGTCTGGAAGTGATAACAAGACGCGCTCCCCCTGCCCCATGCACCCTGAAAGCCTACATTCTTAGAAGATTCTGTAGCTTTTATATTTTCAACACATTTCAACTGTAGCATGTATTTCTATGCAGGTCATCTTCTATCAAAACAGGAAAACTATTAAGCTGTAGAAAAAGCAAAAACTGCAACTGTTTTCTCTTTCATGACAAGCCACGGCAGGGTATCAGCTGATTCTGGCATAATAACTGGCAAGTTTGAGTAAAACAGAAGGGGTATTGGTATTTTTAAATAATCTTTTTATTTTTATTACACTCTTAAATATTCAGGTCTTTTCATAGAGACTTTTTCAGCACTTCATCAAGAGTTTTGTGAGAAACTCAGTCACACTGAGCCAACAGGAAACTTGGTCATCTGAGAAATTCTTGAAATAGTATTGATAACAGCAAGTCTGTCAAACCTAATATATATATCCCCTCTACATCCATTCTCTTAAAATTCTAGCGCTGCCTATAATTCAATATCCTGCCCTCCAAAAATACATTAACCAAACTCGAAATGTTAAGTAGAACATTATGACTCCTCTTACCCGTTACTATAAACTGATTTCCAGCAAGATGATATCCTAAAACCCATATCGACTGTTTAACTCTCTTAATAAAGGGCTGGGGGAGACCTTAGTCCATAACGAACAGAGCAGTCTCTCACTCTGAGACTGAAGCATGAGCACGAAGGATGACAAAATTGCTTATTGTAATGACTCTTTCCCAAAACACAGCCATACCTTCTTTTGAAGCTCACAGTGTAAACAATTTCTAAAATCTACCATTACTGTTTATATTTCATTATGTCTTTTACAATTTCAAATTGGGAGTATCAAAATAATTTAAAAAATCTCTCCTGAAGGTATTTTCAACTCAAATTTATAGAAAATGCAGTGTAAAAACTCTGTTTTTCAGACTTAAAATAAAATTCAGGTAATAATCAAAACTGAACTTGACCCCACACTTTCCAATTTTGTCTCTGAGGTGAGCACACTGCAAAAACAAAGTAAACCAGCAAAAAGATTAATTTTTGAGAAAATTTCTTGACTTATCAGTACAGGCAATAGATATGGGAAAGGCAAATAGTATACCAGCTGATTTTAACTCTTTGAAGGCAATCATATATACATTAAATGCAGAACCTACTTGTACAAGAAACTATCAGATGAAACGCAAATGAAAATGCTGCTACAGGTGTGACAACAAATGAAAGATAGAGCCAAAGGGACTGAGAAAACAAACAACAAAAAAGAAACCCCTGGCTGGTAAAGACTGTGAGCAATAGCAAGCAGTTTGCACACAGGGAGGGTGCTCGCTAGCATGTACTCAAGAGTGCTGAAGGGAGATAAACAGCAGATTCACTTCAAAATCACCTTGTCAGCCCAACCTAAAATGGTAATATAGACATATCCACAGAAGAACAAAAAGGTCTTTCTAATTGCTCTTACATGGAGCAGAAAGAATTCAGACTTCTACCTTACTGATACATTTCCATATCTGAAACAGCATTCAGAAAAGGATGAGAAATGGAGCAATAATATTTATATGGTAAGCACCTACTACACTGAGTCTAGTGCTAAGCATGCATAGCTGTAGCAGAATTTTCCACTCCTTTATGCTTCTGAGCTTTAAGTGAAACTTTCACAAATAGCATTTTGGAGAAGAATATTGCAACAACTGCCATGATAGAGATGAAGGTCCTAACTTGCTTAGCCAGCGAAGTCTAAACAAGAGCAATTGGCAACTGATGCATGGGCAGCAAAAGTAAAAATCTTTTAAAAGCCAGTGAGAAATTCCTACCCAAATAGCAGATGTAACTGCTCCCATAATCTATGGCTGATTTCCCATTCTTCTGGCACCTTATGGAAACTATACATCAGTCAACAATTTCCCACCCAGTGCCAACTTCTGCTTCAGGGAAGCCAGAAGGCTTTATCATCTCAATCCAATGCAAATCTTTGCAGAAAACAGTCTTGGCTAACCAAAAATTCCTGAACTTTTCCTGTAGATACAATTTCAAAAGAATTAATAATTTTGCAGAGAGAACAGACACTTTTGAGCATATTCCTCAGGACATGGCACAGATACAACTTTGTGAGCTGAGAACAAAAATAAAACAAAGGGCCTTTGGAAAGGTTACAGCTCACACAATCTTTCGAAAGTAGTCTCCCAAACTAATGCAACTGTGATAAGCGTCAGCATGTTCATGTCATGTTCAGTCTTCCTATGAAGAGCTAAAGAATTTATTAAGCTTGTAATAGAGATAAGTAAGATCTAGATAAAATGATGAAGTTCCATGTGTTCCATTGCTTACATTATTCCCAGTCTGTTTCCTGGGCTTTTAACTAAACACATCTCTTCACAATATAGGTCAAAGTTTTAGCCAAAGTAATATAATTATAATCTTACAGTGTCTATTTCTAATTATACTGTGACCTATAAAAAGTTAGCTGAGTAACGTCTCAGGGAATAGAGAAGACTGAGCATTAAGTTTCACCTCCACACACACAAAAAACTACAATCTCCCCATCGAAACATGGGACTAAGTGCTTTACACAGGAAAAACATCTTTTTTTCCTTCAGATATGAAAAATTTAAATTGCTTAAGCCTGAGACTGTGACTGCAGAAACTTTACATTATGTAGAACAGGGAGTGAAAGAGACTGAACAAGCTTTTCTCAGTATTCAGAAATCTACATCCACAGGGAAAAAGATCTATTGATTTTTCAAGTTAAATTTACAATGCACAGGAAATGCAACGTATTATTTCATACCAAACACATTTAGGTCATGCTCCTAAACAAGTTGAAAACCAGCTGATTAAAAAAAAAATTTGCTCTTATTGATAAAAAAATTTGCAAACGCTGATAATTTATCGCTTTAGATATTTCTAGCATTTTGTGAAATATTACAGTTTAATAGTGCCTTACCTCATTTATACTGGAAGGAGAGTTTTCAGGTATCAGCTTTGCAAAAAAACAGACTGTCCCATTTCCTTTCCTCAGCTAAAGCAGTCACGTGCAACCAGTAATTCAGAAAATAAGTGTCGGTTTAAAAGACAGACAAGTAAGCCACAGATGATCTGTAACCCAATCCATCTTCAGTGTCGAGTCAACAGCTTTTGTTTTGCATGAAATATGGCAAATAAGTCTGCTGCCTCTACCTGTGTTACTGTGCAGGTCAAGTTTAGGCCTGCCTGCTCGTCCCTTGCACGTTCTGAGCTACAGTAGGGATTTCTCAGCATTCAGATCTGCTGTGTGGCCGCTAACTGAAATTTCAGCCGACACTTGTAGACTTGCAATTAGCAAGGTTATTTTAAGCGCTGACCTAAGTTCCAGCAGAATGTTTATGCCATTATGACAGGAAGGAATCTTGTATAATATCGGTCACTTGGTAACCCTGTAAATCTGATCTCGGAGAGGAGAGATCCTTTAATTCACAGCATAAAAGTAGATATCTGACCCCCAATTTACTTTGATTTTCATTTTTAAGCTTCGAGTGCAACGGAAATATTTGCTGGGTTAATATTAGGAAGCTTAGAATTTATTTTAGGACCTGGTAGATCATACGCTTGGAACAAATGTATTAATAGGAAGTTATGACTTCCCCAATGGAGTGATTCATCACTTGCAAAAGAGAGACTGTTGCTTTTGTAATGTCCACATTTATAATAATTACCTATTATATTCTTAATGTGGGAAGAAAATCACTTATGGAGCTGAACTTATTACAGCTGCACTCTCTAACAAAACCTTTTAGTTTCTCCTTGGTTATCTTGAAAAGGGCTCCCCCTTCTGCACAAGCCTTTGGCAACCCCTCGTTTGCCCTGAATTCCTTTGGAATTCTCTGGCTGTCTGTCTATTTCAAAGTCATGTCGAAAGGCTCAGTCATACCTCCACACCCTCATTCGTTGTTCATTCTCATTCCTCCCCCCTCCTTTCTTCTTTTTTGTTCGTGGATCAGCTTTCTTGTTCCCACCCATGCTCATACTTCCAATAGTGGCAGATCTAACCTCACAGATGGAACCACGACAAACAGCTCCTCCGACTGCCCCAGACTAGAGCTATAACGGTCAGCCAGCTTGTGTGCGTGCACACACATGAGACAAACTTTTCTGAAAGCACCAAAATCAGGAACACTATTAAGAGAGATACTTGTTTTAAAGGAGAGGGTAAATTATCAAGAAAAAAACCCTGAAACAAACAAAAATCCCCATGAAGAAAAGTCATTGCATTTGCAAATTATTTAGTAACTTCTACACATCACTAATCACAATGACACTGCTCCCTTGATCTTGTAGTAAAATCTACGGAAGGCAAAACATACTTTTGAGAATTAAGAATATTGAGAAAACAATGGTGAAAACAACATAAATTCATTTTGTCCTCATTTAAAAATGTCAAATGTATCCTGAGTTACATGCAAACTTGAGTTGGCATTCAAAACAATTAGCAACAAGCTAACTGTTAGAGGTATCCCAAATAGCAAAATTTGAAATATAGTATAGGCATCAGGCATAATCTTCAAATATATCACAAGATCAAGAGCTAGTTTTTGAGTGAACTGACCATTCATATACCTTCAAGGCACTCAACGCTCACAAGGATACTGTAGCCACCACAAACAGTACAGTACCTGAACGCACACACACTTCTGAACGCTGAACATAAGGGCAGAAACAATACTGTCATGGATACACAATTACCTTTTTCCAGAAGAATACCTTTGTAGGAGAGGATTTCTTATGAAAAACCATAACCTAACTATTTGAAGACACCAGGAAAACATTGGCTTGCTAATGCAGGATAGCCTCAACCCTCCAGAACTCTAAGGAAGTCAATAAAAATTTTTCTTCCCTCAGACATCCTCTTTTGTAAAACCTGGGAATCACAAAATCTCATTAAAATAGATGCCTTTTTCATTTTAAATCAATTCCTGAACATATAAATAGGTTGACTTCTGTAGGAATAAACAGCAATTTTAAAAAGAGAGGGTAACAGTATTTGATTCAAAAATGGCAGGGAAAACACCTGTAAGGCTAATGTATTGTTTCAGTGCTTAATAAAAAAGCAGGACCTACTGACTTCAGAGCAGAGGGGAGAAAAATTTGACTGAAGCAGCATTTCCAGGTTTGGCCACAGTTGCTTGCTCTGTGCTCAAAGATTATACCCTAAGCTGCATCAACTGGTTTTACTCAAGTCATTTAGAACAATGTTATACGACATTCTCTAGCCAAATTTAAAAAAATCATATCTCACAATTATTTCAAATTATTTCTGTTGCAAATTATTTCTGTTCCAGTTTCAAATAGTTCTGGTTCAGAAATGTATCTTTCATAGGAAAAAGGAGAGCTTTCATGAAGTGTTAGTATTTAAACAGGCAGATACATAGGCTACAGTAGATTTACATCCTTTTTACAATATGAAATATATTTTCCAAGGTTAATCAAGACCTTTACTTAATTTATATGCAACAGTGGCATGATACCTTGAGGAACTATGAATCTGCAAGGGCGCTCTCTGTTTTGGGGCTTAACTTGTAAAATGCTGAGAAAGTAGAACCGAGGATACCAGCTCAGTTCTTTGAAGTTTGATTCATACCTGTCTAATAGCAGAAAATCCATTTCCTGCTGAATACCAGGTAACAACTCCAAGAAACACATCTCAGCATGTCGTTTGCATCACTAGCTAGTATTTTACTTGCTGATTGCACTCCCTGGACAAGAGGTAGCTATAGATGAGTCAAGTTTGGTGGGAAAGGCATGTAGTCTACTGATGAGTTGGAAATGGACTACCATCTTAATCAGAAAAACTGCAAAGATCATTAATAAATCCATGGTGAAAGAAATATAAGCAGAATAATATATATGAGCTGACTTTCTAATAAAGGAACACTACATAGTAGGAGGATAATTCAGCAGAGCTGGATGGTTTCATCATAAATGTTTTGAAAGATCTTTATTGCTAGTAGCTCTGCACAACGGGGCCCATTTTCAGCAAATTATTCTGGAAATGTTAAAGAGAGAAGGCGCAAGGAAGATATCTCAGAGGCAGAATTAAGGAGTGAGTCATATGTTTTCCCTGAAATACAAATACTTTCAGAAAGGTTAGGTAAAATGCAAACATTCAATGAATTGACATCTGTGGCCAGTTTCATCACTCGTGGGTTGACTTCTACACTCTAAACAGAATTACTGGGTGGAGGTTTTTTGATTTGTTAATAATGAGGTTTGGGGGGTTCTTAGCAAAAAAAATACCAGAAATGAGATATGAAAGGCTTCTTGTAACATCTAACTTGTAACATCACTGTAACTCTTCTCAATTACATACACTTTTGTTTGGGGTTTTATTGCTGTGTTTTTTCCCCTTGTTCCATCTTCACCAACCAGACAGCCTACATAATTTATATTACAAACTCACGATTTTTTTATGTAGTAGACTAAGAATACAGCCTTCATCTGCAACCAACCTGATCTTTTATGAGTTTCGCAAACAGAGCTGGATATCATGAGTTAAGCCAGTTTCAAGTTTTCCAGTTAAATAAATCTTCACTGGAAAAAAATATCTATTAAATCAAAATTTTGTGAAGCAATTTGTGTATAATTTAACTGGAAAAGTTTCTCAAAAGTAGAATAGGCTTTCTCTCCATGATATGCAGTTTGTATGTGACTCAATGTGCAGGATTAAAAAAAAATGTTTCACAGCCCATTATGTTTCTGTGGTTCTCAAAAGGGATGCAAGAGACCAAAATTCAGACCTCTTTTCTACTTGGTATTTACTAATTCACACAAGTGTAGTTATGTATGTAGTACATCAAAGACTTACAATAATTCAAGAAGGGTATCAAGACAAGTGTTGGGTGCATGATATTATCTCATACTGCAACTTTTTAGATAAAATTCAATTGGGAGGTTTGAAGATATCAGAACGAGATGTTTTTCTTATCTTACAGGTAATATAACCAAATCTAAATACAAGAGTGGGAATGTTCAAACTTAATGAAGTTTAAATTGATGGATATTTTCATAATTTCTCCTAAAATTTTCCCTAAGCACCCTCGTAAGTCATCATAAACAAAAAAGGAAATCACATCAGTTAGAAGCAACAAATAGATGGAAAGCAAAACAGATTAATTCTAACATGACAGTTTTTGCAGTCTGTGTATCACCATAATTTAATTTAAAAATGTTTTAACAACAAATCTGTCCCAAGTGCTGGTCCTACTGCACGTATTTGCATTTATTTAATGTCTTCAGAAAAAATATGTGAAGAAATGCACCTACATAAGGCACAGAGAAGTAGTGTAGACATTAACCTCTCCTTTTGATAAAGAAAACATCAGTGAATACTGCCTTTGGCATTTGCATTACTGGCATTCAAACTGAGAACCACCGAGAAGCTAAATAATTTTTTTCACTGCATACCTATTATGTATCCCTTTGTCGCAGCATATCTTCCATTTGCACACAGCAGAGATTGAAGGCTTAATCTGTTCCTCCCTACATTTTCAAATTCTTTCTTTCAGAAAATACGGATTTAAATGGGGCTGCTCAGAGTGCACACGTTGGCTTCCTATTTATTCTAGCAAACAAGTGCACCAAAACCAGACAAAGCTGCAGATCTCACTCATACTGTTCAAGTTTACTATCATATTAAAAATATGCTCAATTCATTATTATTACAAAGTATTAGTTGACATATTCAGAGATATATACTGTAGTTGAAAGACTCTAAGTAGAGCCAGACTTCTCTGTTATAACATTTCATCACCCTCCTGAAAAACCAAAAGCTGGGTAAGGCTGCTGCAAATGAATTCTTTTTCTAAATTGCATTTCTAATATTTCATAGAGAATAAATAGCTAGACAAATGACAGTTTTAGCTTTTGTCCTAAAGGATTTAATCACGCAAAACTCTAAACATGGTCTTTCCTAGGAAATGAAAGGCTGGTTAAAACTGGTTTTCCTTCTCCTATTCTAAGTGACTGATTGTCACATTCCAGACATTTCTAGGCAATGGGATTACATCATTCAATTTTTTTCGATGGGAACAGCTGTTACATGTAATATTCATGACCTTTAAGTTTTCAATATCGAGTTATTCAGCTGTTCTTTCAGTCCATCTGAGTTGCGGCAAAATGAAATTGTGCAAAAGACCCGACACTTTTATTCCGTAGTTAAATGAATGCACATATTGTTCTAAGGCAACAGAAAGAAAACAGAGCTAAGGGGAAACGTGGCATACAAAAATCTTGGTCTTATCACTGCTTCAGCGGACTGTCAGCCTCTTATTCATCCCACAAGTGAAATCACTGCAGTATTATTTTGTTGCATATTTCACATTGCTTCTTACCATGGTTTGATGTGCCCAGCTGTATGTGTTATGTGTCAATAATTCTTATGGGACTTCATAGCAGGAAAAAAAACAAGGGAAAGAACACACAGAGATTTTTAAGGCAGAGCACAGACACTTTTGAGGATACGTGCCAGTTCATATAATCAGCATCTTTTTGAGCTTCAGTTTCAGCCTACCTTGTATCTTTTTCACTGGTTTTGCTTTGTTTTTTCAGTGAAGGAAAACATGAGTACATTTGGATAAAAGCAATTTATGGTGTTTCTGTTTAGAAATTACGTTAGATATTTAGATAGTCATTAACTTATCAGAAGAAGTTAAACAAAATCCATTAGTCTACTTAATGCACAAGGGCATTTCTCATGCTAATATTTTACCATGCTGGATACATTACATTTCCAGGATGTTGTTATATTGATGTCTGCACTTTTCCAGAAAACTTGTTTTCTAATAATGCTTACAGCAAAATATAAAAGCTTGTTTTCATTAAAATAAATTGTGAAGTGTAAACAGAACAGTAAAGGAATTGTGCTATTACAGACAGGGAGCTTGCCATAGTAACTGCCTGCAAGGGTGAGAGGATGATAACAACAGTGGTCTCGTGGGTTGGTGGAACTGAAAGAACTTGTTCTTCCTCCTCATTCTGCTACCAGTTTGTTTTGGACTTCAGTACAAGTCATGTTGTGTCTGTCTGGTCTGCATTATATCAAGTATACAGTGGGAGTCATCATGCTAACTTGCACTGTGTAAACAACTCTAAAATAGTGGGTAAAACCAACTAAAACAATAATTTATCCATTGACCCATGCAGAACTCGAGAAGCTGTAATTTCTTGTCCAAGGAGAAAGTTCTGGGGTTATAGGTGTGTGTCCCTTTTCAGGGACACCCTGAAGTTCAACACGTCTCCCATCGCGATGCAGCATTGCCAGGCTGCTGGTTTCTCATGTAAGGCACTGTAGAAATTGAATAGAATGTTTCAAGGGAGTACACCAGTATAACTATTTTTAAATGTAAGTATATACATACATGTACACACGTTTCTCTAAGGCCTTTCCATCAGCTTTACCATTGCAAGATCAAGCACTTTCATTTGCAAGTCTCATTATGCTAAATTTGACACACCGGTAACGATTTTTTTCAGATAAACATTCTACAAGCCTTGCATATTACTGTTGATGCTCCAAAACTCTGTGCGTGTGATAAAAACTTTTTAACTTTTTTTACCTTTTTCCCGCCTGTCTCGGCCCACCCCCCCGGGAGCAGGAGCAGCAGCAGCCGGGCGGCTGCCGGGCCGATGGGTGGCGCTGCAGCACAGGCGCAGCCCGCTCTGCCCCGCGGGAGCGCGAGCCGCCGCCGCGGGTCCCAGGGCCGGGTCGGTGCCGGGGCTGCAGGCCGCGGATACCGAGGGCGGCTGCACGGAGGGTCCGGGGCTTCACGTCGGGCCTTTTTTTGCCCGTTTTTTATTTTAACAGAAATTCTAGCTTGCCAGGACACTATGTTGAGGACAGTTTTCTCACAAATGCTATATGAATAGAAATTAGTAACGAAAACTTATGTATGTAATAAATGCAATTAATTACCCACAAAGCGATATTTTAGAAACTTACACTTTATCTGCTTTATCTTCTTATACAGTGAACCAAGAAGATAAACTACAAGGACTTCCCTACAATACTACTTGATAACGAAACTTGTACCTTATGAAAGCAATTGCTCTAAGGGGGTAAAATACAATGCAGACATTTTAATCCTTTATAAAAATAACTAGGTACAAGATTATAAACATGGTATTTACATACTAAAAAGTAACTCAAATGTGTTATTCATCTCTGCACTTGAGTGGTTCCATACAGTCCAAGGGCTTCCCGGGAGCATGAAGTTGCCATCATACACGTTTGCAAAACTGTGTCCTAAATGTACATTCGTTTTCTGGCTTCCTATATATTACTAAATGCAGAGGTTTTGACTTTGTGCAGCTTTTTTTTGGTTTTGTCCATTTTGGCCCTGGTAAGTAGACTTCTGTGCACTGGGCACTTTCTCAACTGCAGCTGGTTCTGCAAGAGAGTGACGTCCACTTGCCTGGAACAGTTTGATGAAGTGAGGTCTGCAAAGTAGACCTGAGGCATTTAATAATTACAGCTTAATGGAGAATTACTGGAAATTCTTGTAGATGTCTTAATTTATAGTTCCTTCTCAATTGCCATTTTTCACTACCAAAATTAAGTTGCCTCCTTTCTATAAATGCTAGTAGCTGTATTTCTTATTCAAGGCCAGATTATTCAAGCAGCAAGGCAACAAAACCAGTATCTGTTCAATTGTAACAACTGAATCTTGGCCTTTAATAAGCGAACATGCAAGATTAAGCATAAAACCTCCATTTAAGTCAGCAAGATGATGTTCTAGTAATGCAGGACCGTGTGTCAACACACAGAGCCAACTGCTAGCTGGCTCATTTGCTGCAGGAACATACCACGACCATACCGGAAACTCTGAAGCAGAAGCAAGTCCTGCCCAACTCAGAACCTGTGCATTCATTGTTCTGAGCATGCTAGAAAAGGTAGCAAAGGTTTTAAAACTGAACTTTCTCTTTACTCTTCTGTGGTCATAGAAATTACACAAAGCCAGACTTGAAAAAAGAAAGGCACTAGAATGAAATAAGGCCCCTGTGTAGAGAACAGCATTGTCCTCTGCTTCCCTCCTTCATTTCTAATGCAGTAGGTATTTCTTAAACATGAGTTCTGGCAGGCTCTTGCCCTCTCCACAGAACATGGCCTTGGTCCAGGTTAGGAAAGAAAGAACGGCTTTTTGAAGTAGCAATTCCGCATGGCAGCAGATGACTCGGCAATGTGCTTTGGTGAAGGACAAACAGCAAGAAGAAAATGAAAAGGGACAAGAATCAGATGGGAGTTTTGAAAGACAAAAATTGTGAGAGGGAGAACCTGAAAGGAACAGAAAGGAAAAGAAAACCGAGGAGAGAGGCTTGAAAAAGCTAGAAACCAATAGCTAGAAACTGATTTGCAGCCAAACAAAATAAAACTCCTGAGCTGGTCCCACACTGACTTGTGTATTCTTTTGAATAGAGGAAAAAATCTCTTTTTCAGGAGTTTGTAAGATACCTACAGAACGTGGGTTTTTCCTTGGTGATTTTCAAGCAGTGTCTACAATAACTTCCAGGTGTGGCCCTGTCAGTCCGATTTGCTATCTTTTTCAGATCTCCTATACAAGACAACACAGAAGCAAAGAAAATCCAGTGAACAATTAAGAACTGGTGCAAAATTCACAAATCAATCCCAAGTACTGTAACTACAAAACTGAGAACGGTAGTTTAAATTGCACCTGAGATCACTATGAAGTCCTTGCCAGTCAAATGCTTAGTTTGATGTTGTATTTATTTATTCCTTGGCATTAAAAAAGAGCAAATGGGTAGAAATTGAGAGATATCATAAATATTTCATTCATAATTAGGATCAAAAAAGAATCTGGAAAAGATTTGAGTCAAGGAAGCTATACTTGCTGATCTCAGCTGAAAATCAAAAACATATAATATAAATTGTAATGTGGTAAAAAAGCATGTTTTGAGCATTCTTTACTTATTCTACCTGAAGTCTGAAAGAAATACAGCATTGTCAGTATTTTGTGTTTCTCTGAAAGAAAACAATGATATTTGTAACCAGAGATGCAATGTTCCTATGGAGAAAAGAGACTGGCTCCCTTCCCATGTATACTTTTCCTACTTACCTCTGCCTTAATCCCTCATACTGAACTGCTGGACTAGATTCATAAATGATGTGGATACTTAAATCACTCTTTGAAGAGATTATATTTGTGTGTATCGTCAGCGAGAATCCATCTGAGGTTATATGCATTTACAGGTAACGCACCATGTAACATTTGCTATTTTAATCCAATTTTAATCCAAAATTATCCATTTCAAGTTGTTAGCCCCGTGTGAAAAACAGGTAAAGAAGGGATCCCTGTATCTGATAATGAACAAACAAACGCGTAACAAACTGTCCGGTCTTCACAATTAAACCAGGCATCTGAACTTTCAGGAAGTCCCTGTAAACACTGTATGAAAGAAGTCCAGATGATCTGAGCAAAGAAAATGTAGGATAGCTTAAATGGTACCACATCTATACAAATCCTACTATGTTGCCGTTTGAAATACCCTTCTTCCCTTTATTTTACCGTGAGCCTCATGATACTCAATAATATTCTTAAATGTCCAGATTGTGAAATTCATTTATTACCTCAAAATCCTGGATTTAATTAAAAGGTTTCTAGCTTTGCTTGCTTCTTAAAAATATAGCCTCAAAATAACTGCTGAAGAGCAAACAAGAATACTCAGTTTAGCCTCTCAGCTCTATGATTTTAGAGCATAGTTGGCTAATGATTTTGCAGACTTCCATTTAACAGTTTTGTCTTCCAGATGCTGGACAGTGCTGGGACGTAGTGACAAATTCCAGCCATACCTTTCATACAAGCTGAGTGGTGTATAAACCATTTTGCTCATCCCACACAGCTGAATAGCTTTAAAAATTTGATTCTGTTTCTATTATTCTCAGGGTCATTTGGATACTTTACTGTATCCAAAAGTACAGGCACTTTGCACCATTTACACTATAACATTGCTCCCTGAGTACAATTTCTGCTTCCCAAACGACATGAGCAATATTCTGTTATGACAGAAATTTTTATTCTGTCCGTGTACTAGACACATAGACATAGAGCAGTCCTCAATAACCATGAAGAACGAGGTGCACTGCAGACACAGATCTTACACACACAAAGTAAATGATGTACTACAATGAATTGTAATATAGTAGCTCAAATATTTTAGAGTGGATAATTCAGAAGAATCTTGGAGGAAGAACAGAAATGCATGAGGAGTAAGTGGATATACAGTAGTAGTAGTAGTGGCACTAAATTTCTGTTATGGTATTACAAATATGACATATAAACATATACATATATTTATGCACATATATGCCCCTATAAGTCAGCTATTAAAAAGAACATATTTCAGAATGTCAGATCACAATCAATTGGAAGTGCACATATAAATTAATCTATTCCCTATGCATTAATGGATAAATTATGATTACTACAGAACCTATTCTGCAGAAACGTTGCTTGCTGTCTCGCCTGTTGAATGTCTGTATAACTTGTGATCAGAAGCAATTGTACTCAACAGAGCAGAGAGAGATGAATGGCCACACCGAAAGATAAGACTGTGTATTGTAATTTGTTTCAAGTCCCTTTTGAAGGACGCAACCACAGCTAAGGGCAGGTACAGTTGCAGGGCCAGGTGAGGAGAATAAAAGCAATATTGCTCACTGAAATTTATGAAAAGTAAGTACACTGCTCAATGGGAAAGAGAAATTGCAATGTGTTACTAGATTCAGTAGGTTTTATATTTCATGAAAATTTACAAAATGTCTGTCAGAATTTTGGAGTGCTACGGTGGCTAATGCAGTGCTGCTTTGTGCCTTCGAAATTACATGTGTAAATTCAACAAACAAAAAGAAATGGAAATATTTCCAAAAATGGAGGTGGTCCATGTTTCGAAATGCAAGGCCTAGTATCATAACTGACTCCACAAATGCTATTGTTTTCCTCCAGGGAGTCGTTTACATGGAGAAAGGGGAGAGAGCATTCATAAAGCTGTAACAGATGGAAACGGTAGGTATGAATTCTCCTTTTCCTCCCTGCTTCTGCTCAGTCCATTGCAAATGGTTCAGCTCCTGTTCAAAGAGGAAACGTGTTCATCTGTGTCTGATTCTGCACAGTGTCACTAGGGACAGTTACATGGAACACACTGAAATCTTCAGATCACATCTTTTCGATGTAGGTATGTAATACTGCTATAATAGTTCTTTACGTACAACTCAAGGAAGTGTAAGACAATGCAAGAACAAAAAATTAGTGCGTATTTATAACCTTTTCTGAAGAAGATGACATCACTACACCTACAATGTCAATCAGATATTAGCCTGCCCAGACTTGCCACCCAGTTATATTTGTTAGATGCAAACAATGAGGGCAAGCTCCAGAGCGATCCTGAAGAAAACCCCAGGGTCCAGCACGGTTCCCAGGCTGCCCCAAGAGGACAGATCAGGCTCGGGCAAGGCCACATGGACTTCATCTCAGTCCTCCAGAAGACATCTTGCGCACCTCAGTCACAGGATGGGTACTATGCACAGGGCACCGTTTCAATTAGAAGTATAAACATAGCTGTACAGACAAGTCACTGCGTTCTCCACAGGAAAATACACAACACCCTTTTGCTGTGCTTACTTGCTTATTAGTTGTGAGATTTTGATTGATTTATGAAGAAATCACACCAATTCACAGAACGTATTTTGATGGTTAACTATACAGAAAGGGATTTCATTCTGAGAAAGAATTCATATAATTCAAGAGGCAAATATCCAAGAATATTTAAAAATCACAAACTTGTGGAACTTGTTCTTACTAGAATGCAAGCATGTTATGTTACTGAAATATTCATATTGCATTTCTGTCATTCAGACAGCAATCATCCCATAACCTGAAATTTCTTCTGCCAACTCTCTCATGATAAAAGCCCATCAGGCAATTTTAACAATAATGAAGCAAACTAAAAATTCCTTACATTTTTTTACAATTTTCTGTGCCTATTCTTTGACTGCTCCCTTATGCCATATTACAGTTTTTAGACATCTATTATAAGTGACATGTAATTGTAAATTGAAAAAGTAACAAACGTTGCCAATATAATGACTAATAAGAAATATGTCCACGAAGCCTATGGAAATATGCAAAGCAAGAAAATGCCTGTAAATGTAATAGTTCACAATGCAGATCAGAACTAGATGACTGTTATAAAACATAATAATATCCTACCTTCTAAACTACATATAGACTCAAATAAATCCTCAAGAAAAAAATCACTGGAAGGATTTATATGGCATAGCTTTTTGTGTATATGCTTTTGTTTATATATATACACACACATATATATTTACATATATACATACGTATTTATAAAATAAATTATTTCAACCAAGTCACAGCTGCCATAATAAAAACTCCTATTGGCATCCTTACTTTCAAGTAAAAATAATGATATCATGTCAATGACCTTTAATTTAAAAAGCTGACATTACTTAATCTGACTCATACCATTGAAATAGTATTAATTTATTTCTACCAGCAAATCTGAACATCAATAAATGCTATCGTCAGCACATATACCAATACTAAACAACAAAATATGTTCCCTCAGCAAATGTTTTGGTTAATAAATTTGCACGATAACTTAACATACAACATTTTTTCATCATCCTGAAAAGTATTTATAACATTACATCATTATATCCAGTAAACATTTGAGTCAGATTAGGATACAGACTGCAAAAGACTGTAATAGGTAACATCTGTGCTGGAATTTGATATTTACTTTAATATTTCTCCAGAGACCATTGGTAGAGTACATTACCTCATTTTCTAAAGCCTGTATTAGCATATTTTAATATAGGAGAAATGTAAAGTGAGAAGAGGGAAAAATAATCATTATATTTGGTCAAAGCGCACTTACATTCATTCAGGTTTTGCTGAGGTCTGAACCAGAAATTCTGGAATAAGTACATATTTCAAAAGTGTAGATATTCAAATAAAAGTAAGATTTTGCAGAGCTTTTATTTTTAGAACTAGATGAAGAAACTGAGAGTGGTAAAACACCCATTTTTTTCCCTCATCTTAGAGCTTCAATTCCCTTTTCACAGGCAAATGTTCACCTTTCTTCTCCTGAGTCTCCTGACTGCTGAATAATCCAAATGTCTATTTTAGGACAACCTTAAGACCTCCACAGTATTGCAGTTGCTACTCTACCCTCATACCTATACCCCTCTGAATTACACCACACTCTTCTATGGCCAAATATATTGCTCAGAAACTAATGAATGGATCCCTATCGTCAAAAGAAGAGTGCTCCCTTGGAGGCAATGTCACAGGTTGCAGTATTTTTGCTCAGTGTATCCTTACTGGTTTGCTTTGCAGAAATTCAAACTGATTTACGGAGCTGCTGAGATTGTACCCTTGCACTAAGGAGAGGGCTTAGATGCTCCACACATTGTTCATAATTACTTTCCAAAGGCTGTGCATGTGGGTCCCAAATGAGTCAATCAGGTAACCTATATCTTTTTTTTTTTCTTTTTTAAAAAACCTCTTTTGCCCAAGCCCAGAAGAGACAGCCAGTGCTGGAGTCTCCTACCACTCCAAAGAATACTCAAGTCCCTTTGTCACAAGAGCAGTAATTCCAATTATTTTTGTTGGTATCCTTTCCCTGCTCTTCTAGAAAGTCCAAGCTTAAAAAGGGTTCAGCACACTGTCTGCAACATTTATTACTTATTCATTTATCCTGATAAATTATGAAAGCCAGATCCTCCATTATCACTGGGGTTACCAGTGAAGTCCTTTCCAGCTCTTAGCTACTTTAATTCCCTTGGTACATAGATAACAGCAGACTAACCAAGTAGTTCTCACTTTTCTACTCAGAAATTATATCACAACAGATAGGAATTTCTTATTGTTCCTCCATTTTTTCTTCTTTTTATTAGCTCCTAATTCTTTCATCTTCTTATTTTATTCTAACCAGCAGCCTTCCGTCTTAATTTGATGCCTTAAATAATGACCAGCTTTCTTCAGAAGGCAGCTGAATCGCCAGTAAAGTACGTACACTCTTTCTGTGTTCATACTATGTCTCCTGCGGTACCCAAGCAGACAATTAGGGGACAGTGGGTTTGCGTAAATATGGGCTATATCAATAGACTCTTTTACTAAATTCTAATAGGAGAAAGAAAATCAGTTTGACTACATTGCATCTAAACAGACTGAACAATACCAGCAGGAGAGGGGAAAAGGTGTTTTCTATTAGGCTGAATGGCACAGTTTAAATCCACCAAATTTTTAAAAAGTATTGTCTTCACTTGCTATTATTTGCTTTTTAAATTAAAAAAAATTATTATCAATGTGCATTAGCTAAACATTAAAGGTATAATATTTTGTTTTGAAATTGCAGTATTATCTACAACTACACTACATCATAATTTAAAATTAGATTACAAATATTGATGTTTATTGTTTTTTTCTAAGGTTACTTCTGAAAAACAGATTGTTTAAGTATTAATAAACCAATAGAGTCACTCGCAACAGTCACGTACCTGAAGTTAAAAACAAGTAAGAGCCTACATAGGCTTAACAGATACTCACTTAGTATAATATATTTGTACACCAAAAATGGTTTCAGCACTAACAATAATATGTAACTAGCAATAATCCAATGCATTCATGTATTTATTGAGAAATGTTATAAGCAATCAGAACAGTATTTTCGTTTCCCATTAGGAACTTAAGATTGGGCCTTCAGGAATGCGTTACTAACAGACTTCAATGACCACAGCAGAATAAACATCCGGATAGAAGGCAGGAAAAAATGCAGTCCTGAATCTTCTTGCTTAGTTGCCATTTAGCTCGTAGATATGTAATCACCACAGGTACACCTCTGTTGCTCACTCCCTTAAAAGTATTCAGCTGCCTAAAATTCTGCATTTCTGGGCTCAGACTACCACCAGTCCTGGCAACTCTCAGCAACTTTGCACCTAATTGCTAAACCTAATTAGTACTTAGAAAATTGACATTTCCTTGGTAATCATTTTCATTCTTAAAGGCACTGACCCGGTAGGTGAGCGAACAGTGTGCCTAACGGCTCTAGGATTGCACTCTGTACAGAAAAGAGTATTAGCCTCTGTTTATGTTCAATAATGTATAGACAAGGAAACAGGGCAATTTTTGAGCAATGTGGAAAAAGTGGGTTTGTTCCCCTCAGGCAGATGATAATTTAGCCTAAAAGCTACAGAACCAAGATGAATTTTATAGGTGTGGTGTTACCGAGTACAGCATGTGAAGATGTTATAACAAATCACATCTTTTGCATTAAAAACATCAATCTAAGCAAGACTGTAGAAGTGCCATACAAGTTGGAAGGCTTCTAAACAGTGTGATTGTTTGACCAATTAGATTCTGAGAAACAAAGATTTATTTCTGGTACTCCATGTTTTTTAGTCTGGCTTTTTTCCAAAACAGGCAAATATGCTCAGGTCATGGAGGAAAAGTTAAAAATTTTAAAAAGCGTAGACATACTCAACTACTCAGAACATAAGAAAAGCTAATAAACTCAAACGTTTGAAGTTCAAGCCTGGGCTGTAAGTAAAGGGTAGCCTCTGCAAAGCCCAGCTTCAGAACAATTAATCTGTATTTACCAGCATTTACACTTCACTGCCCTACTGAACGCTGAGATTCCACTAAGCTGTTCTGAGGCAAACTAAATAAAAATACATCTTAATTGACCAATTTTTTCCTTTAAATTGTGTACGAAATCTTGTGTTTACAAAGCATAGAACTAATACATATAGCACATATATTCTGCCAATAAATAGACGTATAAGGCTATCATTATAGCATTATAGATATATATTATTATATATCATCTGTTCCTGTAGAGTTATTTATGAGTGCTTGAAAATTTTGGAGTGCATAATATATTTGGTCTGAAAAATAACATAAGAAATATGATAGATCCTACAAACAGTTTAAAAAAATTATCCACAACAAATCTGGTTTTATCCAAATAAATCCTGTTATGCACTGGTTAAATGCTAGGTGAATTAAGGCATATGAAGTCACCCCACAGAGGCTGCTGGCATGAATGCACAATAAATTTAGCATTTGGCTAGAGTCTTAGCTAGAATGTGCTCTTAACCCTAATCCTTCGCCTCCAAAAATAGAATTTCACCAATACCAGTGTAATATAAACATATTTTATATGTTTATAGAAATATGTTCCACTGGCAATGTTCCATATAGATAAATGTATTTATCTAGTCTTTCACCATACTTCCATAAGCAAACTTGGTTTTGATTTGCAGCCTGTCAGGTAGCATATTTCTGCCTATGTTATATTTGTACTAAGTCATCTGGAAAAAAAAAAAGTCACATCTGCAGTTACTTAGACTGTAATCTGCAAAGACTCCCAAATCCTTAGAATCACTATGCATAAAAACCAGTGTAATACATGATATGTTTATAGTAAAACTACTGTTTGTTTGGTGTTTAAGCGCTTCACAAACACATGACCTGTCATCAGATGAGATTTTGGGTTGGATTTGGAAAAAAAAAAAGAAAAAAGATAAAACTGAAGTGATTTGTACATATTTGCCTTGAAATAATTAATCTAAACAGAAATATCCCATATGTTATATAGAGAACCAAGATCTAAAGTTTTCTTAACAAATTTGCAGTAAAGAAATCCTTATACTCAGGACTGAGTCTGCAATACATCTGTAGCTAGCATTTTCTCTTTTATATTTGAAGTTAATAAAGAGTTTGAAGATTCTGAATAATTTTTTAATTGCTTCAGATCTGCAATGAACACCAAAACCTCAACTATTTCAAGAAAATGCTCTTTAAAAAATTCTTCAGTAAACTTGGTTTTACTCATCCTTGTTGGTAGCATGGAAAATATTTCCCCTCCCCCTCAGCGTTCGACTGAAACATCTGAGCTCCTTCAAACTTTAAACTTTTCAGATTAATTTTCTCAGAGAAGTTTACAGCTTTAACAGGATTAAGGAGACAGAAATTTATCAGGTGTCATTAGTTTAAGAGAGTGCTGTTGAGATGCACAGTCCTACACATTTAGGACACATTAACTAGTTCAGGATGAAAGAAATTACATTTTCCCTGTAGTTACAGGCCACTTCATTTTAGGAGTTTTTGGTCTGCACATTCTGTCCTCCAGCTATAGACAATCTAAAATAGTGCTCAAAACCTGACAATCACATTTCAGAGTAGATATATCATTTTGCATGGATAACCCTTTAATGTTCATATTTTTTATCTCAATTGCATTTCAGTGATGTTTAAACTAATTTTATTTCATATGCAACTTAAGACTGCTTCTTAGTATAGGATTGTTAATAGTGCCAAAATCAAATAATTACCATGATACTGGTTGCCAACCTATATGCTAGACTTCAGACTCTCTGCAGATAACAATATTTCCACAAATTTATGCGCAACAACTTGTTGATCCTTGGACCTAAACATAATAGTATGTCTTTAAATTGTCTCCATTGAGCTATAGGCCATAGTTTGTAATCAAATGTCTGCTTTTATAGATGCTCATACTAACACCCACATGTGGAAGGTATAAAACTATGTGCCAGAGAAATTTGTTTCAGGAAACATAACTGTTAAACATGCCCAGAAGTCTTCTCAGAAATAGCTCTGTGAATTTAAGAGTTATTTTTTCCCTTCGCCTCCTTTTGAACAGCAGCTCTCATAAATTTGCATAGCAACCCTTCACTTGAAGTATCAGGATCATATCTTGCCTGCAAACAAAACAGCTGAACAAAGCTGCAGTCAACCTCTCCTAATTACAGTTTTATTTTCACCTGTTGAGTGTAACAGTTAGCTTTGTGGCCAACTTCTGTGAAGATAAAGCAGTCCAAACGGTATTTCCACTAGGAGCTTCATCTATATAGCCTTCTGTAAAGACTGTCACTAACATCTTCTGTGATCATTTATAAAATATCAATTATGTTGTGGTAACATGATGAGGCTTAATGCTTCTCCAAGTTTTTTTTACAATACATAGTTGTCTGTACAGTCTAGACATTCAGACTCTAGGAAAACTTCATCTGTGCCCTTAGTTAAAGGTGGTTTAGATAGCACAGCTGAAAAGCTGTACAACTGCAGAAGCAAGGTATGTTGTCACAAGCCTCAGAATAATAGAGCCATTGAGAGTCATCAAACCAAAGGTGAGAAGAAAGAATAGCCCTGCCTCTAATGATACAGAAAGACGTGGTAGATGAGGTACTTCAGCAATGCTGCTAGCATTGAGTAAGTCCTTTTACAGATTATGATAAAGACAGTTCTGAGTTCCAGATTACAAGAAATTAAACTTACTGAAGTGATCTTCCAGACAGCCATATTTTGAGTGGCTTATTTTAACATCTGAAAAAACATACTAATTTTTGCTCTCGAAAGGAACAGATATTGGGAAAAAAAAATTGAAAAGTACTCAGAAAAGTCATTTGGTCCAGCCTTCAGTACCTATTTAATAAACCCAGAAATATTTAATATTATTTATTCAATATAAACCTACTGAATTCAACAGGAGGAGATGAGAGAGAAATATATCAACAGTACCCTGGCTTTACATTTCATCAAAGCGCTTGTAATGGAATGAAAAAAGGAATAACCTGTATCTAACTGCAGATATATTAGAAATTAATAGCATTTAATATCATGCTTTGATAATTCCTTACACTTTTCTCCAGGATTTAAATACAAGGAGAAAAGCAACTAAAAAGTCTTTGACCCCCAAAAACATGGAAACAGAGATAGCAAAAGGGTAACGGTTACATGACATTTGACCTCTATCCAAAGTTCATAAAAACTTTGTACGAGTCAGAAGGAAAGATGAAAGATCAGTTAAGAGATGTCTGAGGCTGACCCAGGTATCCTGGAAAAAGATGACTGAAGTCTCTCTACTTGGAAAGAGAGAAAAGATCAGTGGTCTGCAATGATCTAAAGACATTATCATAGCATTAATTGTGTTTGTTTCTATGTCAATATGCAATATATGATTCAGACATTTAAGTCACAAAGCAGTGGTTGAGTGCTTTACTCCACAGTAAGTTAAAAGTTAACAGACCTCTCAAATACAGAAGATTACCCTAGATCATCCAAAATGACTTTTTTTTGAAGAAGACAGAAAGCGGTAATCACTGAGTTGAAACACTTCCCAGAGAGGGTTAAGGGATATGAAGTAAAGGAGAAGAATGGGAGTTGAATCCAAGTTGGACCTCAGGAGGATTCCAAGAAAGAATTTGCTGTAAAAGCAAGCATATTTTATTCAGACTAAAAAAAGCTTAATGGATTATGAAAGCATCTCAGCAGGTTAACACAATACAAGGACAAAGAGAGAACTTTTAGATTTGCGTGTAGTAAAAGCATCATTTTTTTTCTTCTCTTTTACAAATATTTGCAACTAGTAACAGCTACACTGAATGTGTTAGAGAGATGTAAATGTATCTTAGCACAGCTTAAGAGCGATGCCCAGATAAATGACTAACATAAGGCATTCCGGACCCCGGAGAGTTATGAGTCATGCATCTAACCTACTGAAGCATTCATGTGAAGCTGAGCTTTCCAGGAAATTTCCCAAGGGACAACATAAGACAAACCTCCCACTCATGCTGCATGGCCAGTTCTGAGAAAGGGCATTGCAAAAGTGAGAGAAACAAGTATTTTCAAAGGATCAGTGGTGGCTAGTAAAGCCATAAGTTGTGTAGCATAAAAAGAGACTGCCAACAAACAGCAAAATCCCCAGGGAGCAAGCCACAAAAAAGAAACAACGCTCTGGATTACAGAAAGAGCAGAAGCGCAGACAGAGCAAATAATCACAAGAAAAAGAGATTATCTGTTTGCTGAGCAATTTTTCCAAGGAATAACATAAAAATTCTGCTATGACCTGGATCCTCAAACCAGCCCTATCACCATGAGCCAACTGACAGCCAGAGGAAGGAAATCAACCCTAAGCATCCAAAACTAATAGAATGCTGCCTGAAAATGGAATTGGACCTCTTTTGGCTCAGGAAAACAAACTATGAGAGAATGAAAAATTTTTTGCCTTACTGCTACATTTGCAGTTTGAAAGCTATATTCAGAAGCTATTACATTGTAGACTTTTATCCTGAGTCTGTATCATTCATTTTTGTCTTTATGATTTGGACAAAGAAGTAGAGAGAAGGCTTCTTAAATTTGCAGATGACAACAATATGTGTGCTTGGGGGAGATACTTCAAACATACCAGGAGACAGATTTGGAATTGAAAAAGTCACGGACATACTTGAGAAATAGAAGATTAAAAAAAAAAAGTTCAATAACAGACAAAGGCAAAATTCTACATGTAAAATTTCACAGATAAAATCGATGAGAAATGAAAAACCCATAGTCCAGCAAAGGAATTTGGGAGTTACAGTGAATCACAAGCTGAACATGAATCAACCACCTCCTGCTGTTGTGAAAAAAAGAAAATATTAAACTGCTATGTACTGTCTGAAGATGTGAAATATTTTTTCCAGTCTTCTGGCAATGATGAAGCTTCACATTGAGCCCCGTGTCAAGCCTGAGCACAACAATTGCAGAAGGACCCAGATCAGTGGGAAGGAGCCCCTCAAGCAGAACTATCAGAGCACAGAACAGATAAAAAAAGAGGATCTGTATGAGGTTACTTTTTTTTTTTTTGCTTAGCTGATTTTCATTGTTATATAATGCAAGAGAATACAAGGATAAACAATTTAAAATGTATCTAAAGACTGAATAAAAGCATTTCCACACTTGCTTGTACATTCTTATTTCTTTTTTGTCTGTATACAGGTTTAAAAGTGAGCAAGTTACAAAAGGTCGGTATTCCTAATGCGTTTGTTGAGACTTTGCTCTGTTTTTTACTACTACTACTATAGATCTTTTTCAAAGCTTTTTCTTTTTATGTTACTTCGTGAAAAATTTAAAAACATATCAAAAATTTTTAAAATATCTTCAAATACAAGTTATTATCATGCACGCACAGAGATACACACGTGTATAAACACACAGAAAATGAGCACTTCCTTGGGAGCCCAGGGTCTGTACATAGAATATTTGACAGCCTCAGTGGCAGCCCCCCTGCTCCGAGCTGACAGGCCAGATAACTGCAGATAATTGACATTGCTTCCTGTTATTCTTTTGTCCTTTTTTACAGTTGCATTAACCAGATCTCTTTCTAATCCCAAACAATCGTTAGGCACTACAGCAATTTCTTACATGGAACAGACCATTAGGAAAGTATTTTATGAACTACCATTGACTCTTGCAACTTCACAAATAAACTCAAAAAAGGAGAAAACTGTGAGGAATGCTATTCATTCACTGACCTCCATCTGAAAATAAAACATTTTAGTGGGTGTGTGAGGGTGAGCTATACGTACAGAATATTCTCATTTTGTAAGCAGGCACAAATCAGTTCTGCTTGTGCTCTGAGCCAGCCCAAAGCTGCATGTGAATACCATCCACAAGTTCCACAGCTCTTTAGTTTCAGCTCAGCACTGCACTAATAAGGCCAGAAGCAATTCCAGATCAGAAATGGCACCTAGTCCAGTGAGCTTTGTTATGTCTGCCTGCAGAAACACCTTTTAGGTGTATTTGCTAAAACCTACTGCACGTTGCAGACATAGTCCTTTCATCAAAAGCTGGCAATGTATACCCCAAATTTTTCAGAAAAATGGCGGTACGTAAAAAACTTGAGATCAGCTCTCTACTTGGTTAGGATTAATGACAGTACAATTGCTCTACAGTTAGCGATAGTACACAGAGTTGTATTTTAAGACAGCCTACAGCTCCAATCCTAAAAATAAACACAAATAAAATACCATCATGCTGAGTATGAAGGAAGACTATGTTCACATCAACAGGCTTCAAAATGAAACTCTGAAGACAGCTCAGTCTGAAGAGATAACATTTGCCTGCTATTTTTGGAGATTGTTTGCTGCCTTCAAACGCATGCTTCATCTGCTGAAGAAAACCAAGCCATGCAAACGAACGTACACATACAGTCCCAGACAACCTTTATTTGAATTTCACCTTGAATTTCCTTAATATCTTTAAAGATTCAACACCAAAATTTAAATCTGAGACCAAGACAGAAATAACTGTTTAAAGATACTTGTGTCCAGTTGTCAGGTAGGGGGAAGGGATATTGTTGCTCTTTCAGTTTATACAAAACACAGATTTTTGGAGGATAAAATCTAGTCTGCTAATGCACTTTCTTGACGAGGAGGAAAAAAAAAATGCTCATTTACTGGCTATGACTGTTATTATCACTTCATATTTCTTACTAAGACTCAGATATCAAAAAAAATCCTACACATTTAACATTTTGTATCTAGTCCCACCTGAGTTCAATCTTTAATGTAAAATTTAATGACTGAAAGGCGAGACATTAGACCACCTTTCTACTGCCTCTGAAACTTGCTTAGTTTTCAAATGGGCAGCCATTGCTTATTGGGACACAAATTTGGGAGTTTTAGGTACTGAAGCACATTAAAATCAATGGGAATATTTCCAGGCACTTTTGAGATGTCCAGTTAGGTTACTGTTAGTGTTGTATCAGCTGCTCTTGGAGTGTGATTGTGTTCATTAACATGGTTATGACTGTTGAATTAAGTGATGAGTAAATAACGTTGCAAAAAATCTGAGAATGATACGGTTTCTATTATCTCTCTGTAAAGGATTTATTCACTTTTTAACACAAGTTGTCAGACGTGCTACAGCAGTTATGAAAAGCCCTTTTTTTTACTTCACCAGTAGCAGAGTCGAACGAACCACCTTGACTGAAAAGCCTACAATATAAAATTCATCCTACCTTCAGCTGTACCAGATGCACATCCACATGCTTGCTATCCGAGTCCTGCTGGACCGAGTAGGTCAGATCTCTGACTCTTTCAGATGTCGTCCGAAGCCAGGTCTCAATTTCTGGCAAGTGGAGAACAATCTTCCAATCAGCCCCAGTGTGTAGAGGAGGAGGCTTTTCATACTGCTGCCCAGAATCAAGCTCCTTCATGACATCCTCTTCCCCATCTCGTTCCACTGTAGGAGTCATGTTTATGAGCATGGGAGATGCATCAGACAGCATGGGATCCAGTTCTTGTGTTCTCATGGGAGAAAGTGCTACATCCATGGCTAGCATGGGGAAGTCTAAAGCTTAATTCTTTCCAAAATAGCTGCAAAGACAAAAAGAAAAGACACTGCTGTTATGACACCGAATTTTGCAACAAAAATGTTCACAAGACAAGGAGTAAATGGCAACGTCACCGACGTCTTGTAGTTCGAAATTAATTCTTCACCCTGAAATCCACATTAGAAGCTCAAGAATAAATAGATTTTTCAAATTAACTTGGTTGATTTGAACAAGCAAATTCTTTTTTTGAGAAAAATAACAAATACCACATTTCTCTCATTGTAGACAATCACTTTGGAAATGACTGTTTTCAGTGATGAAAAATATGTTCTGATTTTCTACCACTGCAACATAAATAAACTGAGCACTGACAAAGCTAGCAGAACTTCACTGAACTCCACAAATTAATGTGGGGCTGGTATTTGTAAACTAGCACATATTAGAACATATTCCTTGGCATGAAATTTATGACTAAACACAAAATATCTCAAGTTTTATTCAAATTTCCCAAACGTCCACTTAACAATTAATCACATACAACAAAAATTTTGAAGGCAAATTTGAAGAAACTATTGAGGATACTTGGCTGATCTATTGTAGGCAGATTTTAGTTTCAAAGTTTAAATTCTTGTAGTTTTGTTACATTAACAACTGGTGCAATAAGCAACAAGTCTCTCCAAAATTATAGATCAGAATTCCAAATGTCAAAATATATACCTAAAATTAAAACATCATTTTACAAGAGTGGCTTTATTAAAGCCCAAAAGCTGTGTCATCAATATACACTTACAAGGTTCACTGGAAAAAGTAAATGAGCAAAACATTTTACTTTGTTCCTCTTTCTCTGTACACGCTCTTTTCACTGCCCATTTTTCAACAAACTCTGTTGCCATACATACTCAAAATATATTGTTAGAGAAATCACTCAATCTGAAAACATTTTTGCCTTAGACACTGCTGCTCATAGCCACAGTTTTAAAGCATATAAATCAACTGTTCTAACAGCCAAAACCATTTTATTACTTCAAGCATATCCTTTACATTATTTCCTCCCGAAAATGACATTTTAGTGAAGTGCATGTGGTCCTTATTTCTGTATGTTTATTGTTAATAAATTAAATGTGCCTAGCAGCAAAAGAGTTGGTCCTGAGTCACTAAATGATACAGAAACACAGGAAGAGCAGCACTTGCTTAGTAGTTTTTCCACTAAAAAAACTGGCACTCTGCAAGAGTTTTTCAACATGACTCAGCTCTAGTAAGGACATTAAAGCAATTAGCAAACAGAAAATAAAACATGCTCCTGCAGAAGCAAACAAAAGCTAGTCCATGCTGCATGCAGAGCATAGCTCTAGCTTTGATACACTGAGTTTGCAATTAGCAACCATTAGGAACCTGCTGACCTGTTTTTTGTTACGAAGTGCTTGACTCTATATACTGGCTCTCCAGCGTTACAGCTAATGCCTCCTTAATCCTAGTTGCTCTTAAAGTCAAGTCCTTTGAATCCTTTTCTTTCTGCCACATCACAAGTTGCAACACTTCAAGTAAGAATATGTGGAGAAACTTTAAAATAGATCATTCTTTTTACATTTGTTAAAAAAAAAAATCCCACAAAGGTAATAAAACACACTGTGGATACTAATTAGAAAGGTCTGAGAAAGCTTTACAAAGCCCATAAACACTTGGAAGGAGAAACTGCTGCAGCTAGAAACGACTGAATCCGAACACTAGGACACAGATTCATTAAATTGTTTCTCAGCAGAATGAAAAGGCATCATCATCCAACTGCGCTGCGAGAAAGGAAAACCGAAAGGCTCTCCTGTGCTCTCCGAGAAAACTGGCCCTGTAGCAGTGTGTTCACAGGAGTGCTCTTAAAATCTCTGGAGAAACAGTACGCTCCACCCTGCTATCCCTCCCCCAGCTCCTCTGCGGCTCTGGGAAAGCAATATAATACCCCTGCCACGCCTGCGCTGACCTACGAAACACCCTGCAAGGCGCTGAGAGCACAAGCTCCGGTCACCCTCGTGCATTGGGTATGGAAGGAAAATAGGAAAATCCCTGCCAGAGGGCAGTTTTCACAAAGTTCTAATGCTGAAATACTAAACAGCAAACGAGGCCCAGCAACAACAGCAAACCTTACAGACTTATCTGCTTTAAGTAATTTAGGAGTTACAGAACTCGCCATAACACTTATGATCAGAAGTAGGTTCTGCTTTTTGGATTACTGACCCCGTGCAAGTTAGACTTCCACCTCTGTAACTAGGTCATGAGCCTTGCAGAGCACTGCATTCGTAAAGTTAGGTTAAGACACCAGCTACTGAAGATGACTGAATTAGCTGCTCTCCACACCATTCTCATATAGCCACTTGCATCTGTTGTCCCCTAGCTATAACCTTTACTCTCCAATATTTAGGATATTACTTTTATACTGAAGCATGGAAGGTGGAAATAGCAACATGGGGCATGGAAGTCCTGCTTCAGCAGTATTCACATAATGTACCATCAGTGACATATGACAAATTTTAACAAAATCAATTTTACTTTGAAATTTGACAAAGTCTATTTAAGGACAATATTTCATACACCAAGCTGTCACCTAGTGGATTAAAACACTTGCTAAAAAAAGATATGAATGAATGATCAAGTTCAATAATAATTCGGGGTCACATATTGTAGTCTTTGCTATTTTAACTGACTAATTTTAAATGCTGGCCTTGTTTGTTCTGTTCTGGAGTATTTTGTTTTTCCAGATTTTGTGAGATGTACAGATAGTGAATTGCAAACCACTGTAAGTGTTAGAACTCATATTAAAACTGAATACATTTTTTAGAGTTGCTCTTTATACACTACTGTGTAAAATAAATTTTGAAAAGAGGTAAAGAAGTTATTAATTTCCTTTTAAGCAGGGCCTCTATCACTGCTAAAGTTCTTTATAAACATGAAAAGCTAAGTTCAGTTTTGTTTTCTATCTCACAAAATCCTGGTAGAATCAATGATGGTTTTAGGTGGACAAGCAATGCTACATCAGACTCTAGCTTTCTTGTAAACCAAATCCTTTCTGTACCTAGAATAGCTGTATAAACTAGATGATTTTAAATTTGGAGGTGAACAGCTGAAAACACATTTTCAATATTTTCAGGGCATAGCCTTATTTTCATTATCACAATCAGAGTGAGAGTCGTGACACCATTATTTTTAAAATACACACCTCAAACGATTTGTTTCTGTCACTTCTGAAGCTACAAACGACACATTTATGAACTACACAACACAGCTACAAGCTTGTATTCTTTCTAGTGGGAGAAAAAAATAGATGAATTGAGAGTATTTTTTTCCTTGTGTTAGTTCTTTATATGCAGTTCTATATTTTCATGGATATTTGTATAGAAGGTGAGAGATCCTGTGTAAGCACATGCACACATATGCTTTCTATCTTCATCTTTAGTAACTGCATTATGCCTAACAGATGGCTGATTACCTTCCACTAATCACATAGGCAATCGCGCTTTCCCCTGGTTTTCCGCTCAATCAGATGCTAATGCTTTTATGCAAAACATGGAGTGTGTGTGTCAACCATAATATAGTTCATCAATCATTACAAGCCTTGAAAGACTTCTCTCACTCATTCTGCTCCCCAATTATTCACATTTTGCTTGTTTATAAAGTGCAGGCTATATTCACTCTGCCAGCGATCAGATCATTCATGTTTTCCTCCAGCAGCAGTTGGTTCCTGTCAAACAAAGATTCGTTAAGCATTTTAAGTCATACAGTAGTCCAAGCATTGATCAGTGGTGCAGACACTGGGTCGAGTGAATGTTAATGAGCTCTAATTTTTCTTACTGTCACATATTGTTAAAATCAGCCATGAGCACTATACAGCCACCTGTCTGTCAAGTAAACAATTCATTTCATTCTCCAAAATGGCCCTAAAAACCCAGAGAAACACCATCATTAAATAATTATGTCTGCTTACTGACTTTGAAATCTAATGATGTAAATTTTAACATCAGATTTAATGAGCTCATTGATGTTGAGTTTTCTTAAATAGATACAGTCAAAATTAATATCTCACACAGCCAAGTTATATTTCCACTTCTTTTCCATTTCAATAGTCTCAGGAATTCTCTGCCAAGCTATAAGGCTCATTACATCTTTCCTCGAAAACGCAACCTACTGTATCTACTGCAAAGATAAACTGTGTCAGTACAACAAAAACCTGAAATACATCATGTCAGTAACTACATATAGAGCAACTTGAATTTAATATCACATTAACACTATCTATGCTACACTGATTCTATTGCTGATTTCCTACATAGTTTAAGAAATACAGCATTTTCAAAAATCTTTCAAAGAACTGAATTCTCAAAGAGGCAGCTTAGGGTTTTCTCTTCATATCATGCCCTGTGAGCACAATTCAAAAATACGCACAATTCAAAAATACCTCCTTTACAGTTATCCTACTATTACACCTAAAAATCTGAACAAACTAGACAGGAAGGGAAAAAAAAAATCATTTAGCACTGCTGAGCCTCCTATTTGATGCATGTAGACTCTTAGAAGGTATATATGCTACAGAATATGATGATGCCTGAACTCCTGCAGGATACAGACCAAAGAGCCTTCCATAGTAATACCAATAATAAGCCTGAATATTAATGTGAATCATGATTAAGATTTTTAATGTAACTGCCTTAACGTCCATTAAGAAGTCTACCCCCAAGGCTTTAATGGTAGCAAAGCCAGACCACCAATGATTAACTGCAGAAATCCCACCATGGATGTCTGAGTTCCTGATTACGTCTATAAATCAGGGTTTAAGACACTGAAATGACCCAGCATGCTCTTTGGCATCTTCTGTTTCTAATACAAGGTGAAGGAAAACTTAGAACTTACAAGACAAGTGTTTAGCTAGAAATTGGAAATTGTTGTGGCAATTCAGGGCAAGTGGAAATTCTACTGGAAGATTCATCAAAGGTTCTGTCTGATATCAATGGGATAGTAGGAGAGACCATGAAAGAAGCAGATAGACCACAAGATCTAGGCATTACATACCAAGGCAATCTGCAAGAAGTTAAGGGTGAAATAGGCAAATTGCCAATTCTGGTGTGTGTGAACTTTCACTTGAAACTTCTTTGGTTCTTAGGATACCAGTTTTTAAGGAAAAGTTCTGGGGGAACTTTCCACCTGATATTTATACTAGGAAAATTAGTAGAAACTGTACCAGAATGAGGCAACACCTGAAAAGGTACCATTTTTTAGAGGAACAGCCTCCACTGCTTTTGAAAAGCCACGCTATTGGAGTTTTCCAAACAGATCATATAATGCTTTTGACAAGACCCAATGCCAAAAGCTAAAGGAATCTAAATAGCCATAGGATAAGGAGGAAGGTCCTTGAACAGACAAAGAACTGAGTAAAAGAACTGGAAAGAGTAGCAATAAGTGGACAGTGGAATGGAGAAAAACGAAGATCACAAGCACAGTTTCACAGAAACCTCTGCTAGGCACTGTGCTTCTCAATAAATGATAAATGACCTGAAAAGGGGGTGAACAATCAAGTGAAAAAGTCTGTAGAAGGTATACTTGGGGCAAATTTAAACTCTGAGTAAATGCAGGACCTTATAAGACAAAAAAATTGAGCAATAAATTATAAGATTAAAGTCACTGTAGGCAAATACGAAGTTATGTGTATGAGAAAAAAAACAGTCCTAACTGCACAAATAGAATGGGCTCCAAGATGAATGTTATTACTCAAGAACAATGTCTTAGACGGAAAACTATCAAAGTTCCATAAAAACCATTGGCTTAATACATAATAGCTGACAAAAATAAAATAAAACTTTATGAACATTTAGCAAAGGAATAGGAAACAAGGCAGGAAAAAAAATCATTACAACACCATATAAAATCCATGATACACGTCCAGCACGTTATGTGCAATTCTGGCCCCCTCATCACGCAGGGAATACAGTGGAGCTGGAAAAGTGTTCAAAAAAGGCAATTTGAAGGACAAACAGGAATATGTAATCGCCTCTGTTCAAATGAAAACTGCGCAGGCTGAGACTCTCAGCCTGGAAAAAAAGGTGACTTAGGAGGATTGAATAGTAGTCATAAAATAGAACTTTAAGACCATGCTATCCAGAAACTTTAAATGTTGCTGGTTTTCCACAACCTAGGTCTCTTCATTCTTCAAAAGAACCCCAATCTCTTGTCAGTTGAAGCAGTGATTATATTTCTTATGTGCTCTTTGTTCAAAGGTCTTTAAAGTGGTAGACCGTATTTCCTCTCAGTCATTTGCCCAACCCCTTTACATACCTAAGAGGGTGCTTCAGCCATGCTAGTTGCCATGGTTTTTGCAGGCGGGTCTCTAAAGGAGGACCTGGAAGATCCAAGTGGGACCCCTCTCAGGTATTCCTTTCAGAAACAACTCAGCAAAAGACCTTAACCTCCAAACAGCTTCCTTTTAAAGAAAGCATAACTGAAAACTTCAAACAGCAAACAGTCCTGAACTCACCTCTCTCAAGCCCTCTGTTTATTCAGTGTCTTCAGCCGCTTCAGTAAACTCCAAGTCCCAAATCTAAATTAATTTTGGTATATATATATAAAGCCACAAGTATGATAATCTATATGAATAAAAGCATTGGGCATGAATCCACTATACTCAACATATCACCTGTTTGCACCTGTATTGTCAAGTCCAGGAATTTCATAAACTGTGGAAATTGTACAGTATTACGCCCCTACAATTAATCAGTGGATCAAAACTGGAAGGAAAGCAGAGTTCTGTTTCAGAGAGAGAGTTCACATCTCAAGAGGTACCAACTGTGCATCTTTACGCAAGTACCAAGTTTATCTAAAAATATATCCAACAGTTCTCATCCAGAATTAACTGCAATTATCCTCAACAAGAACAGCTGGGGAGAAAAAAATACACCAAAAAACCCCAGCCCTATATTTAGCTTTTCTTTTGAAATTAATTGAATACTGCAATTGTCACACAGCCTAGGAAGCCACCATGGAGAGAAAGGAATACTTCCTAACTAAAGAAAATACGCCATACATACTTCTGTAAAAACCGAAACACTGTGATGTACAGTGAAGTCTTGCCTGAAAGAGTGCATAAAATTTATACACTCCCAGATCATATAATTTTATGTTTTCACTTACAAAAATGCAGGGAGACTAGCTAGAAATGATCCCATTAGACAACTGTTATGAGGTGCATCAGAAAAAATTCTACACTACGATGTGTACAGAGATTGAGAACAATTGTGTTGTGCCAGACTCATACAGATGGAGCAGTGTATTCAGAAAAGCAGACATATTGGGATGAGTAGTTGTGTTTCCTAGCCATTTCTGACTAAGCGCAACTGTGCCCTGCAGTTAGAAACAGTGACTGGGAGATGATGTGGTACAAAGAGATTAGCATTAAAATGGACAAAGACAAATTAGCTGCTTAATATGAATTCATCATTACTTCAGCATCCTTTACTAGCTAAATGCCCTACACCACCTTAGGCTTCTGTTGTCCCAGTTTTAACTCCAGAACGTCAGGAGTACATAGAAGACATACACAGTGGCAACGATCATATGCTGATTCTTCTACATATACGTGAGTGGTTGGTTGTTGTTTTTTGGTTTGTGTTTTTGGATTTTTTTTTTTAAGCTCCCTGGATAAAGCCGTTTTTGTCATTCTAGTGGTCAGTACTGAGCAAAGCATTTGCAATCGTAACACAATTTTTCCCTTTATCAGCTACAAATGTCAAATGGTGAAGGATGCAAAAAACTTTTTCAAGCAAGAAATTTTTTTTTTCCAAAATTTTTCTCCAAGACATAATGTGAAATGTCTTTTAAATCAGAAGACAGCAAAATTGAGATTAAGCTTGTCTGAATACTAGTCTGGATTTAAATTGGTTTTAAAGTATGCACAGAGGCAGTGAGACACAGGTGAGAACATTCAGAGCTGTTTCACAGAGGATCTGCTTCTTCGCTTGTGTGTACACCACCACAGGTCCTTGGCTGCCTACCAGATCTGACTCATGTCCAGTCAGGTAGGAGAGCAGGAAGAATCCATGCATGCATTTGTACGGACGCAATCTTAAACTCTTGCAATGTTGAGAAGATTTTTGAAAAGTTATCCACCATCAAAATACCAAACAGATTTTTTCCACTACCTAAACCAAAACAATTTACAGACATGACATTTCATTTCATATCTCTGTGTGTCACTTTCTTGAAGTACTCATCCACTAATAGGCATAAGGGCGAGCAGTGCAGTACGTTAGTACCAACATTTTCCTGCTCCAAACAAGATTACTGTTAATTCTCTCTAAACACAGCTAGCTTGGTAGCTCTCTAGGAGCTGCTGCTGCTCAAATACATGGAAGTCCACTTGTTTTGCAACACTAAATTTTATTCCAATTGTGCATTAAAGGGAACTTTCTCATTTCAACTTCAGGACAAAACTCAACACCTATTAATATTTTAAAAACTAATTTAATTTCCTACCTGAAAATATCTTATGAAATCACTCACAGAACCCTAGTTCAAGTTTGCTTCTTTAACTGTAGACTTACCTGCTGGCTGGGAATAGGATGTTTTTAACTGAAGGTTATTGATTGCACAAGACTGATCTATAGTTGTAAAACTGAGACAGAAAAATCCTCACATCAAAAATTTCCCATAAATAACCTCTTCAAATTTTCTGATCAATTAAATTGCTTCTGACATTTTTCATAGAAAATAAAGAGGGTGACAGCTTTTTTCCTTCATTCAAAATTTCATTTTATCCAGATTTCAGTTGTGATTTTAGTTTGCTTTTTTCTGAGCACTTAAAAAAAAGGAAAAAATTCTTCTCTTTCTCCTCCAAATCAGATATTAATCAGAATTTTTTTTTTTTCAGCTAATACTGGCAGTTAAAAAGCACAGTGTTTTGATGCAGACAAATTTTGCTGCAAACTTCAACCAGTCCTGCTCTTTTTCCTGAGTTACCTCAAAACCAGTACTCTCAGGATTCCTCCTATGACAGCTGAATGAAGGCACTGCTGGTAAGTTTTAGCTCAAAGTTAGGGAAAATAAAAATAATACGTTTCACCGCAATTTCACACTCCAGTTTCATGATAAATATATGTTAATCAGGAGTAATCTTAACATTATTTCAGGGAAAATTATCCAGAGCCTAACCAACCTTACTCCTTTTTGTTATGGAAGTTGATTATGAGAAATTAATTACTTGTATCAATCAGTATGACCTCACAATAGATCAGGCAAGAAGAACTGGGCAAAGTTATTTTAGCCCATTTTAAAGTTCTATTATTTCTTATCCTCTCATATGTAATGTACAAATTATGTCAGTCATAACCAACCTGTAGCTACAATGCAAGTCTTGTATCTTTCTCTATTAGTCATGCAAGATCATCATTTGGGCTTCTTCCTTAAATTAAGGCAGTATCAGGTATGTTATATGTAGTGTAATGCTGGATTCTCAGTCTCTCAGTACAAAAGTTATAATGATAACAATTTAAAAAAGAAAGATAAAAGAATAATCTACCTGAAGAATTCTTCAGGACACAATATTAGTATATCAGACCCAACAATGCAACTTCAGGCATTTAAGCTGCCCCAGCCCCAATCCTAGTAATAAAATAAATCAAAATAGCCATTAAGACATGCTGTGATTTCTGAAAGTAGCTTTTTTGCACTAAATTTTAATAAGTTTATTATAATACATAAAGATTTTTGAGGAAACTGGTGCTGCAGAGACCAGAGACCCTGATCCATTTTGGAAATCAGTGTTCTGTATCATATGAGACACAACACACTGTGGCTAGCTGACCCTGCACGTTCTCAATGTCATGTAAAGTTTAACTACAAATAATTTAGCTGTTACATGTAATATTTTCAGGCCTTATCCAGAAAAACACCACAGCCATCACATTTTGTCTCAATTTGGGATTCACAGAGATAGGCTAAGCTCTTTGGAGCACAAATTGTATTGTACTAAGACATACTGAAGATTTCTTCTCCATTGTTTTGGTTCCTGGTACTATCTAATATCAATAATACATTATCAAATGTGTACATTCAGTTGTTTAGACATTCAGTTAGCACAGTAATATAGCAATGTAAAACATTTTCTTCATTTTGGCGATTAATTTTTAATATATACAAAACCAAGAAGCGTCCTGTACTACAAGGATGAACCACGGCTTCAGTAACGATTTTGCAAACTCTTTCTCTCAGTCACTACTTGGATAAAATCCTGACCCTTGATGTTGACTTACTGGTCACCTAAAAATGGATATTCAGTCGTGCTTTGCTATCTGTAGATTAACACCATCACCCAAGATAATGCGTACCGTTGCTTTATTCACTTCCTTTCTATCGTGCAATTTTACAAGGTCATTTACGACTGACTCAAAGCATCAGAAAGGTATTTCCCCAACCCTGGTGCAGAATTATTGTTTCTGGATTATACTAAATGACAGACACATCTTCATTTTCTCCACATACAATACTATTTTTGCACTCAGATCTTTCTAGTTCCACTATCAGCCATCTTCTGAATACAATCCAAAAAAATATTTTCTCATCTCGTTGTACCTTACAAATTTTGGAAGAAAAGCTATATGATAAACAGTATCAATGGCATCTCTAAACAGGGTTTATTTATTTATGTTCAAGCATATTTCCAACTTCACTTTGCACCTGAACTCTAGCCAAATTTTAAAATATTGGCAATTGCAGACCTTAATTCTTAAATTCAAAATCAGTTTCAACAATACTGACAGTGGCCAAGAAATTTTTCAGTATCAAATTCTCTCAAATTTTCATCTCATACACTTTTATGAGTATACAAGTACATAATATGTGCCAAGACTATCTGCCAGCACTGTTACAAACTGCACATCCTGAGATAAGTAACTCTGATTCTGATCTCTGTTCCATTATTTTTTAATTAAGACCAACTTCATAGAAGTCAATAAAATGAAAGCAGTAAGAAAGCAGGCTTTCAAGGGCTCTTAAGCTGAACACAGAAGATTAAGGGACAAACGTTTGTACCCTTTTCAGTCATTCTCAGTTACCTAACACTGCTTTATTTACCATAAATTTGATCAGGTACACCAAAATTAAATTAAGCTAGAAAAGGAATCCAAATTTTGATAGTTCTGAAACTTTACGGTACAAAATTATTGCTTCAAAACTTACTAGTTATAAGATATTAATATAATATTTTTAATATTAGTATTTCAGTATTAACACTGATGCTTTGGCTAACTGTTAGGTACCATACATGGTCCAGAAGAGAAACTGTATTTTTGACATGTGTTTTTCAAAGCACTATCCCTGAAGGAATAAATAAAAAATAAATTAATTAATTAATAGAAAGCAGCACCTTTGTCCACCTAGGACAACCTTTTACTATGGAAGGATACAACTAGCACAAAAAAAAGAAACAAGAACAAAAAAACACAACCCACCAAACACCACAAAACAAAACAGGAGGAGGGGAGGGCAGGGCAGGGAGAAAGAAATCAATCACCCTGCCCCTTTATGTAGGTACACATCAATACCCAAGTACTTCTGGTAAGTTTTGGGGGGTTTTTCTTCCAGTCTGGACAGATATTGTCTTGGAGATGCTATAAAAGTGGCAGAAATGTTTCAAAGGAAAACTACAGATTCTTGCACGAGATTCTTCGAAGGAAGCTCTATCCTTGAAGAACACAAGTACCTTGGAAGGACTGGGGATAAATGGTCCCAAACCTGTTTTTGAAGGTGGCTTATGAATTCCAAGAGCTAAGCATTTGACCAGGAGGCAAAAGAAAGAAGACAGTGTCGTGGAAGGAAGCACAGCTAAAGCCAAAGTGCAAGGACTACAGAATGGAAGAAAAACAAATCAAAGAAGGTCAACAGAAGCTACACAAAAATGAGAAGCTTAAATATGGGTGCAAAACAAAAAGATGCTAGGGAACAGATTCAAAAAACAATTAATCAAAGTAATAGAAAGGAAACTCAATCTAAAATATAGCTTAGCTGGTGTAAAACTAGAAAAAGATGCAAGCAGAAATAAGAGGGGTTTAATTATTATTATTCCGTCAGTTCTAAGAGGAAAAAAGCTTCTAGGGGGTTAAGAACTGAGACCACTTCTTATCAGTGTGAACTAGTGTATCATTGCCCTGCACTTACCCCATAAATTCGTCTATATCAACATTAGAGCTTGCACTACCTTAAGCACGTTTAACCACAGCACCTTAACAGTACACCAAGGCAAAAGGAGGCACTTTGGCCCTGGTGAACTGAAGAGGCGTAGCTTATCTGAAACTGCAGACAACAGTAGCAGAAAGACTGAAGGAAGAAATTGTGGCATAATTATACTGGAAAAAAACCAGCAAGAGGGTAACACCAGAATGAAGGTTTAGGAAAATGTAAACATTCAGTGTCCTGCCTGATAGTACATAATAAAATATCCAGACTTCAGAGCATACCACCACAAAGCACAATATCGTCGAACAAAACATGAATAGGCAGGAGTTTTCACTCATAGAGCTCAAGTGGTTTACCGACATATTTTCTACCACGAACAATTCATCCTCACTGTAGCAAAGCAAAACTCTCAGCCACTCGCCACTGCTCATGAAAAGCAGTATGCTCATGCCTTCTGACAATCAGAACTTCTTTAGGAGAAAAATATTCCTGTTTTAATCCTGCAAAACATACTTCTCAAAGTCCCACACAAAGAAGCAGTAAGATACTTATGCAATCCCCCATACTGCAAATAGGTATGGATACAAATTTTGTTTTAAAGATTAATTATACCTTTAACTGCAAATTGTGAAGAGGGACAGAACTCTTGACTTCATAAAGGCAAGCAGAGGGGGGCAAAAATCAGTACTATTCAGCATCATCTATAAAATTGTAAGGATGGTTTCATTGTTTATATATGGGGTTTTGTTATCACAACAGGCACCTGTCTATATTCTAAGGCTATACAAGGTGGACTAGATGTTGTTGTGACTGAACTTAAGAAATGGCATAGGAATTCTGGAAGACATGGCTTGAAGTATCAACGCTGTCTGTGTGGGAGTTGGACTCTGGTTCTGCAAGCAAAGGAAAGGATATAGATTTAAAGCTTGGAGTTCCACTGTAGAGAACAAGGACTCTGAACAGAAGTCATACTTACTCTGGATATCTTTTTTCTTTGTTCCTGCCTTCCTCAATGATTTTGACTCTTGTGTGAGTGGTTCTATGAGAATGGACCAAAGAGTCATCCAAACACAGAGATTTTTTGGTGAGACCCAACAGATGATGCTGGTGCAGTGATCACCTTACAATTCTCCAGAAAGACCATAATTGCATAATGTGTCCTAAGTAACATGCACTACAAGAACAGGTATCACAGAACTAGACCACCTGCACAGTAGACTGCAACTTGATTTTTATAGTGATCTGTGGGCTGGCATGGAAGAGAAGGATGACAGTCTCCACCTACAAAAGCTACTTGTACATGGGAAGAAACAGGTCTGGTTCAGATTCTTGGACTCCAGTAACTCAGAAAGTGTTGTCTTTGTTGTCTGCCCCATTATGACTGGGCTACACTCATTTTGTACAACGAGAATGTACAGACAGTCATGGTTGTTCATCTGGGTTTATTATTTTTTCTCCTGATGTAAAAGCTACCTGTAACATGATGTTTCAAGGATTCTCTGAATGCTTTCAGGCACAGAGGATTCTCCTAGAAATGTGGCCAGGGATTTGTATTTTAATTTTACAGAGCAAGAAATAATTGTACTAGCTGAAATAGGATCTTAAGATATAATTTGCTTCTTAAGAGTAGCTTGAGAATGATGGTTATTACCCAGTCTGCTGCCACCAGCAGGCGGCAAGACATTTGCACTAGCACGTTGTCAACAAACAAGCTGTAAACTCCTTGTTCTCTGCACATATATGGTGTACACTTTTGATAAATCTGTCCAACCCACATAATTCTCTTATTATTTTCAGAATTGTACTGAACAATTCAATAAAATAAATCAATAGGCAGAGATGCCATAAAACAGTCCACAGGAGGTCCATTAAATTTGCTATGCAATTGAAATTTTAGATCAAGCACCTACAGAAGCACTAGGATCTTAGTAAATCCGAAGAACTGAAATACTGGTATGAAGTAGCACTTTTCTTTGGTTAAATTTCAAGTCAGTATATATAATTACAGGTATTTCCAGTTCAGAGACTTTTTCATCCTACTACCAAATAGTTGTACAGTACATGAAAAAGGAAGAGTATAGACGGGCAGAAAAGAGAAACACTCACTTATCCAGAAGTAAGACCAACTGTTTCCACTGTTATTCTTCACAACTTTACTCTAGATTTTCTTATTCTGTATGATCTTTGAATTTTGTATAAAAAATTCAAAACCACACCATAAAAAAAAAAAAAGTTCAAAACGACACCATAACTATAGTTCAACAAGTTAGTGCTAGGTCCTACCTAAATACATAAATTCCATATTATGATGGAATAGTAACTACTTCAAAAAAATACAATTTCATCACTGCTTTGAAAATATTGCTGCAAGTCAATCATATGTCTTCAGTTTATATTTTTTTATTGACAACTATTTTTGGTCAACAAAAGCAAGTTATATAGATAGGCAGAATTTGTTCAGAAAGCCGGATAAACATACTGCTATGAACTATATGCATGCAGGAATGTGTTTAATATTTCATAGATACAGGAAAAAGTTATAACGGAAAACTGCTAAAAAGTAGAAAAATAATACATAGCCATTTGAAAATTGTACATACTGTAAATGAAGATAAATTATAATGATTACTATCTCAGACACACTTACAAGAATAATTTAAGTGTGCAATGACTGAATTTATACAAAGTCATGTGGTTCTATGTGTGCTTTCCTAACCTTAAATAGCAAATTCTGTATTGAAAAGACTATGTGTGCTTGTTATATGTAGTTTTTAGTCTGGAAATTGGGACTGAAATTCCATAAGACTCCCCCTCACCACATATCACCACTAGCTAGGTTGGAAATGCTCACAAAATGGAATTTCTTTTATGACACTTCTTTGTTCCTCAACTAAACCAAGAATTTCAGAGAAACATAAAAGGCTTAAAAACCCACCAAGAAAGCCCAAAACTTGTTAAACTGTTTTCTCAAGGCCACATGAAGAATTTAATAAACATAAGCCTCTAATTCCTCTACTCCTAATACATAATTTCAAAAATCTGAGTAAATTCAAATATTTCATTTTGTATTATTATTTAGGGCTTCTTTCAGAGCAGTTCTGACAGTCCATCTCTTCCTTTAAAGCCGGCTATAGTTGTTCAGGATTGGCCCCTTAATTTTGTCTTTAGTTAACGTATTGATTAGATGTAGAGGTTATTTTACAGTCGTATTCTGAAATAGTTTTTGGAGAGTTTCAGTTTACTTGCTGCTGCCAAACTCCTATGGTACACTAAACCATGCAACTGTGATGATTATACTAATGCAGTATTTCAGAAGAATACAGCTTTTCAGCATAAATCAAAATATTGGCTTTTTGCCTCAAAACTTGAAGTTCTTGTTCAGAGAGATGGAAATAAAACGTGACTTTACAGAACCTACAGTAACCTGAACTTTTAAGATAATCACTTGGGAAGGCTCAGACCTAGATTCCAGCCACTGTATTACACAAAAAAAGTTTACAAGAAGTAGAATTAAACCAGAGTGACTGAGCAAGCTCCACGCAAAGCACCTCATAAAGTTCTGTTTTGACAGAACTTTTTTATTCTTTCTTTGACAGTGGATGCCATTTCCAAAAAGGAGCAGGAATTAGAGCTCTCACGTGGTTTAAGATTTCTGTAACCCTTTGTGCTTTGAGGAAAAACCGCCACCATCACTTTCTCTTACCACATACAAGGAAGTGATTCTCCCATGTGCATGAGGCTTCAGATTTAGCACGTGTGATTTATTCATGCACGTCAAGTAGCCGAGTCTTCACAAAATTGATCAGGTGCAAAGAAAATATAGGAAAACCAATATTCTGCATGCTTTTCATACAGAACGTGGGATTGGAGGAAAAAATCACAGAATTCTGAACTGCACGACATGTGTGACTAATCCAATTAGGACAGAATGTGAGATAGATTCCTGTCCTTAGCATCCTTCATTGGCTTATGCTGGTCTACATTGCAGACGTGGTGAATTACAGTTAAGGTATCTCTTGCCTCACACATTGCAGGGAGAGTTCCGTCAATGGCCAATCTCTTCCACCAAGACATAGTTGCTGCAAACACTCAGCACTGTAAACTCCAGTCCAAGCTAGGCTCTCAGTTTTGCAGGTAAAAAAAAAAATACAGTATCTGTCCAAATATAAAACAATTTAATTTTGAAAGAATGCATTTGGATGAAAATATCTAATGACGTACTGTCAGCCCTGCTTAATCAGGTGTCAAATTTCAATTTAGATGTTTTACTCTACCTTCATGATATACACTTACATGACTCTATTGACTTGAAATTAGTTCTGACCAGCCGTAGTGTATATGAAGTGGCATTGAACTTAAATTACTTTCTCAGAACTAAAGGCCTTATCTTATCTTTTCGCCTGCTGAAACATTCACTGCTTCTTGAAAATTAACAGTACAGAAGTGCAGTTTCACTTACTAAAAGACACATAATTTATAAATCATTATGCCACTACCTATTTTTATACTACTTTCATGCCATGGTGTCACCTCATTGCATTGCAGGTATAGTAAAAGTCTGTAGAAACAGACTAATGCGAAACCAAAGCAGTATGAAAAGTGATACTATTAAATACCATAGGCTTTTCTCATTTCAGTCATCTCATAATTTAACTAATCTATGGAGAGTGGAATTTATTTGGATCTAATTTTTTTCTTTCTTTCCTTATGGACATTTCCTTTACATTCTGAGAAGTAGACACAAGACTTCAAAAAAACAGTAGTACGATTCAAAACCACACCATAACTATAGTTCAACGAGTTAGTGCTAGGTCCTACCTAAATACAAAGGATAAAATATATAATATATTGGCATTATAACGTGACAATGTAAAGGTCAAGATCAGTGACTGATTTATTACATACAGCTATCATTCAATACTGATTGGAACATATTTTTTGCACTAAGACATCTACTCCTAGGTTGTAAAAAGCAGTCTGACAGTTCAAACAAGGAAAGAGACAACTCGTGATGAACATTAGTGTCTGTTTAAGTCTGTTTTGACAAAAACTGCTTCAGCTCAGTAATTTCAGTTTTATGACTAGGTTCCTGCCAAACAGAAACACCAAGCATTGGTTAACTGCTTCAGCAAAGAAGCAGTAAGGAAACAATCTGCAATAAATAAGTTATCTCTGGAGAGTTCCCAGGTGTGTTTCATTCAAAAGTTGTGGCCTACTTAAGCTGCATTCTAGTTATATTGCCCATGAAAATTCATTTTGCTGTTTGGGAAATTGGTGAGCAGTGTCTGAGACAAATAATTGACTTACTCGGCAGTAAGGAGGAGTGGACACTCAGGAGAGCAGCTGAAACAAATTTGAGGGTAGCCACTTCACAAGCCTCTGAGATTTACCTGTTTTAGGTTAGGTTAGGTACCAGGGCTCCAGGATATCAAAAAAAAAAGAAAGAAGGTAAATGGTCTACCTTGTAAAGTCAGAAAAGACTCTGATGAGCTTCAGTTATTCTAGAGCCTAGTAATAGAAAAGAACAGAAAGAGATATTCCAGCTGCTGGAAAACTACCAGCAGAAACAGTGGAAAATGCTGGAAATGTCTGTGTTCCAGCAGCTGTGGAATTAAATGCTATTTATAGAGCCTGCCACAAATGATAACTTTTTTTCCAGAAAAATCCTGAAATCAGTGAAAAGCTGAGAGAGAGAGAGAGAGAGAGAGGGAGAGAGGAACATTCTGCTGGGAAGGTAATTTTCCTTGCAGTTGCCAAAATCTAGTACAATTAAGATGACATGGATGTTTTCTGCATCACTCTGCTTCTAATTGTTAACTAAACCCCTTGATGATATTTTAAACAGGAACAGATGCTTCTGTCTTAACTTTATTTTGCAAAGCAAAAGGAAAACTGCATCATGGATGAATGGATGTGTTTGTCCTTTGAGAAAAAATGATTTTACAAGGATTACAGATGGTTCTTTATGGAATGAAATTGACATATGCTGTAACATCTTAAAAACTCCTCTAAGCTTAGAACAGTAATTTATAATGGACATTGTAATAAGATAATTGTCATTCCCAAGCTTGTTCTTTCATTCACTGATAAACATTTTCAGGAGGAACAGATCATGCTAAGATATAGAACATATCATAGGAAGGTAGGGCTTTTTGTAACACAGAAAATACTTTCCTGCTCTCTAGTGTTGTCATTCACCTTCTCCAAAGTGTAGATGAAGAACAAGCCATGTCAGACACGTTCACTCAACTGCTGATTCTGCATCTGTTGAATAAGTAAATCACCTCCCTGTGCCTCTGTTCCCATCCTTTGATGAGCAAATTCCTCGGGCCAATAACTGTTTTCAGTATGCACCAGAGGCAACAAAACGAAGCCCAATTATATCTGGGAATTTTAAGCACTAAAGGTAGTAAACAATAACTTGCTGTGAAGAAAAGGGAAAAGCAAAGTAACAGCCACTGTGAACATGCAGGGCTTACCATCCTCCCTCTAGGCAGCATCAGTTCATTCTCTAGTAACAATGAGACATGCTGGTACACGTTAGAGATTGGGGACACCTTATTTATGAAGGGCAACCCAGTTTCACTCCTATTAAATGTTTAAAATGGAAGACATACATTTGCTGAGTGACAATTGTTTCCACGGTTCTTTTCTGGGAGAAAATGATCCCTTATCACTTTCTTAAGAAGCAACACGAAGCTATGAAAAAAACAGAGTAAATACAAAGACCTGGCACAGATCCTCCAACTATAACTCCACCTGTCTTGCCTATAATAGGATTTTTTTTTCCTTTCACTGTAATGCATTTAGCAATCTGTTTGAACTAAACTGGGAATATGAATGCTCTTGTGTACTTGTCATAAATTACATCTAGTTTGTTAATTGGACTTATTCTTTCCTGGAAGTCATCTTGGAAGATAAATTTCAGAAGTATTTTATTCCATTTTGATTATCATATTAAAGTCTTTACCATGGTGATTTTATTGTCCCTTCCTTTTCAGTTAGTAGAAGATTATTAATCCTTACTATTCATCAACCATGACAGTTTTGGATATGCTAAAACATGGTAGTATTATGGATGTTATAAGAAGTCTTTGTGTGAAGATTCAATGTCGGTTTTTCAAGTATATGTTTATGGTATGCAGTTCTTTGAGATTATTTGTGGGAAGTGCTTTAAAAGGAGGGAAGTATAGCTATTAAGCACTTCTAATATTCTTATACAAGATGTTACATTTGTTTACAACAGTGAAATATTGCTGATGGAATTAGCTAAAGTCTCCATTATAAAGAAATAGCTATGTTTTCAAAGAAATTGAGAATTACCTAAATTTATCATAAAATAATACTGATTTCATTTATGACCTATACATTTGTATTTATATGTGTATTTATTTGTGCTTGTAAACTTCAACATTAATGATAGATTTTGACCAAAAATGCATATACAAAGTATTTTCAAATTACCAATACTAACAAGGTCTTGCTGTAAGTGTAACAACTGAAAACCACAGGAAAAGCAGCTGCAAGTTTACCAAGAACTGGAGAATGAAATTAGTGAAAACAAGGATTCTTGTCTCTTCCGTTCCCTTGCCATCACACGGGATGACACTTAGATCCAGTCATGAAAGGTAGTCGTGCACAGCCTCCATACAAACAGCATCTCTGCATCTAACCTGAATACAAAGTGTTTTCCCATAGGCTTGATCATGTCTGTATTCAGATTAGTATTTTCAAGTCCTTATAATGTTAACAGCTCTAGACTCAAGTTTTCTTTATGTTCTTTTCCCTTCAATATTTTAATAATTTTCTTTATCTGTCTTACTGAGAATTCTGGCCTACATCAAAGCCATTCTAGAGAAACACCAAATCATGTGCTTAATTGAATGATGTAAATTGTCCAGCCAAAGTCGGATGTGATATCTGTGTATGTGCCTAAGATCTTGGCTCAAAGCATTTTTATAGCTAAAGGTACCATTTTATAGCTATAGGCAGCACTAGCCTCATTATTGCCTTTTAAACCCAAAGTAGTATATTGTCAGGTGAGCAGAATCATAGAATCATAGGTTGAAAAAGACCTCTAAGATCATCAAGTCCAACTGTCAACCCAACACCACCATGCCTACTAAACCATATCCCAAAGTGCCACAATTAGACCCATATTGAGTATTTTTGAGACTGTCACCTCACATTTCTGTAGCCACGGGTGCACCCAGAATGATCCAATACCCACAAATGAATTAAAAAGGATAATCACTAGGATTTATTATACAAATTGTTCAATATTTGTGCTTGATATTCTAGCCAATTTCTGAAGACAACCCCACTCACTTATAATGATTGCGGGTACTGAACTAAAGAAACACAGTATATATTGCTTTATGCAAAGACTAATAAAAATCCACAGCACTAGAACTTAGACAGGCTTTTTACAAGTTTGTTACAAACAAATTTAGGTGTTTCCTTTGTAGTGTGCCAAGAAAAACTGCAAAATCATTTCTAGATTTGCTTGATAGTGTAATTCAGTTGTGTTCACTGCCTGCCATTTTCAGCCATTCCAAGATCCTGCATTTTTATCTCTCCCTGTTCCACTGAAGAACACACAGTGTAACAGTGTTATGATCCTTGAGAGAGGATCGTACTTAATACTATAAAGCAGGTAAATAATGATATCACATGCTAGTTTATTGAACATCCCTTTATATGGGCTACAAAAAAGTACATAACTAAAACGTAGTTATAATCTGCTATTCAGTAACTCGGCAGTGAGAAAAGATTGCTAGATGAAGGGAAGGTCTGTAAGAGTATGACAAGCAGCAACTGAAAAAACAGTCATGGGAGCATGAGAAAGAATTAGTAAAAACCATGAGTGAGTTTCAGAAGCAGCTCTAAAAGTCACTTCATAAAGAGTTTTTTCTTTCATAGGAAATCAGTTAATTTTCATAACAATAAACTATTTACCATATTTAGAAAGCATAGCAGATATGTAAAGTTTCAGTCCACATACATTTATTTTGTTTGTAATTATTTTGAAAATTCTCCATGTGATTTCATGCTAGCTCAGGCATTCCTGTGCTTACAACAGTGACATCAACAATTTGTTTAGACAGTTTGCAGTCTCGTTAAACATCTATGACTAAGTAGCTTTCTATCCCTTGCCTTGTTGTGATGCTTGTTTCTATTTGAATTAACTACTCAATCCTAAAATTACCTTATCACAGGCTCTTCTTAAACGCGCCTACAAAAACCCTTCTTATCCAATATTTCTTAAGTTGCAAACACTTTCCCTACCTCTATCAACCCATTAGATACGAGAGACCTCACTTAATTTGTTCAAATATCAGCACCTAGGACTATATCCTTTCAACATCTAAGATATTGGCACGGGACTGGTAGCTATGGGAAAACTGTGATCTTCCAGCCAGAGGCCAGGCAGAATATTCTAGCATGGTGCAGCTCTTACCTAGGAGAAAGTTCTACTCCACCTGGCCTTTACAATCCATGTTACAATTATATTTCCCTTCTCACTCTAAGAACGAATCACACACATGCCAGCACCAAGCCTTGCACAACTCGCCAGAAGCAGCAGTACCCGCCAGTCGAGAGGAAGCGCAGTGCCCTGGCGTGCCGAAGATCCTCACCAGCTAAAAGCGTTACAGCTGCCACTGCTCTGGGGCATCTCAGATACCTGTTGCCGACTGAATCAAGGCCAAACAGTCCATGTTATGTTTGGCCCACCTCATCTTCCTAACACCTCTCATTAGAGCATGCTTTCATCTGCTTATCTACTTTTGGTCCCTGAATTTGTTCAAAGTATATGCCCTAATTGAGTCACGCGCTAAGACCCCACAGCATTATGTCTTGAGTCTCTTTCTACTCAGGACAAATGAGAATCTTCCTTGTAAATTGTATGCCCAGCTGGAAATCTTCTTCATCCAAACTTAGAAGGACTATCATTTCCCCATTCTATAAGAAATACATAGTACTCTGAATTAATGTATATGACTTTATTAACAATTAAATATTCTGTGCTAATGGACAGATTCACTTTCGAGAAATTCGGTCCTATTTCAGCTGTCAGTCTTTAATTTCTCATTCTCTGTCATCGCTTTCACTTTTAGTTAAGGGATTTGCTGCCACCTCAAAATAGATACGCTATTCTGTTCATAGAATTGCATATCTGATTGCATATACAGTATTAAAGAAGGCCAAAATGACAAAGGAAGCACTTTTCAACTAAATTCAGTCTGAAAAGAAACACATAGGTGAAATAAGATGTGATGAACTAGTAAAATCTTTTCAGTGCGTAGGAGTATCTGGATGAACAGTGCTGTATGAACATCACCTAACCTTCATTCTTTAAATATAAATAGACATTAAACAATCAGAAGTATATAGCAATGCCAAAGGAAGAGGTGAACTTTGGCCTTTGTTATTGCTCCCTGTAGTAGTTTTAATGCATATCTTGTTTCAAGCATCTTTGTTTTTAAAAGCATCCTTTTGCATTAACATAGCATGACAGCAACTGGCATTATCTTCTGTAACACTAATGACCCCGTTTTATCCTGATGTTTCTAAATGCCTTTAATCAGAATAGGAACCAGCTTTTTGCCTACCAGAGAACAGAGATGGAGAGTAGTACCGAATATTAACTAAAAAAGTTAACTGAAACGGTAGCTCTTTAGAGTAATATGTAGTGACAGTCTTTACCATCCCTCTGCTGCCGAGTCTCTCTCTGGTTGAACAAATCTAGTCATCTTTAAAAGCTACAAGTAAAACAGGAGATAGGAAATGCATCTCTCCAGTGAGGAAAGAAGAAACAAGCTGAAATAATGCAAGATTTCCCATAACATCCTACCCACTTTCTGAGCTCATTACTTCTATTCAGGCACGTAAGCAGCTTTTCCTCCGGCAAGGCTGAGGGCCTGTTAACCCCAAACTCATGCTTACAGTGACGAGAGGTCAACACTGATATAACTTGTAGAGTTTTTTCAGCAGATATAAAGCACATACCAAAAAGAATTAAGAAGCAGCTGGCTAGCTGAGGGATCTTGGAAAGCAGCATTTGGTGGGAAATCAAACAAGGCTGTTTTGAGCGAGATTCCACAGGGATTAGCAAGGCCCAATGCTATCTGACATTTTCACCAGTAATCTGGAGGCAAATACAAAACCACTGTTCGTAATATTTGAGGATAGATGGACTGGTGGAAAGCTAAAGAATGATCAGTCCAAGTCTGTTACAGCAAGAAGCTTTTCCAGAGGAGCCCCACTACTGGCTAAGGTCATGCTTTTTGAAAATTACCCCAATAAATAAAATGCATTTTAATCTAAGAAAATGTAAAGTGTCACACCAAAGACAAGCAACGAAGTCAGTAACTAACATACAGGGGAATCCTGACTCAGGAAAGAAATGAACGATTGTTAAGGACAAGCTGAAAACGAGTGCTATATGGTACGCTGTGATCACTTGAGTTTATACGATTTTTGGAACAAACCAGAAGCTGAAAAAAGTAGGAAAAAACTACCATTACCTCTGAATATAACTAATAATGAGAATGGAATGCTGTGTGGAGGTGTGGTATGCACATTTCAAAAAAAATGTTGAAAAACTGGCATGTGCGTGGCAAAAGTCATTGAAATAATAATATGGAGAGAGATGCTTCAAACTGGAAGGCATAAAAAGCTTTATCTGTTTAATTATCAACAGGAAAACTGAGAGACATTCTCCATGGAGAACACATGAACCTCCAAAGAGGAATATGTTTCCTATTAAAAAGCAGAGGAAAACTCAGGTGTGAAAGCAAAGCCAGACAAGTTCAAATTCTGAAAGAAGTCTCCAGCAATAAGGGCAATTAAGCACGGTAATCAAAGTACTGAGAAAAAAAGGTGGATTCTCTGCTTGTTGCTGATCAAGAAAGGAAGATATCAGTTGGCCAAATGAAAGTTATTGGTCCCAAACATATGTGAAAACCTAACAAATTTAAAACCTAGGAACTGTTCAGGAAAGAAAATTGTCAGAAAAGACTGCTGGAACAGAAATGAGGATTTCTGTAGTCAGTATTCAGACCCTTAGGCCATGCTCTATTTCACAATACTATAGTAAGGAATGCTGAACTACCAGGAAAATAAGCGTCTGATTCCTTCTGATCATGCTGTAAAGAATTCTTGGTTTGTTGTCATTATTGTTCTGAATATCTCACACCATGTCACTGCTATAACCCCTCTCCCCCACCAAGTGAAAAGATTTATTAGTAAACACATGTTGCTTTGTAAATAATGGATTTTACCATCTGCTAGCATTTCTCAAATATTTTCTTTTGTGGGAAAAGGACAATTTAATTTCAAAGCATTTCTGAAAGGAAAAGAGATTGAAATGAAAGATGCTTTGCATTGAAAAACATTTTTAGTATTTATGGATTTTTTTAATTTTTCTGTATATTTCTATATGTCTACAGTTAGAAAATTCAGGGTGTCCAAACGTAATTAAAAAAAAGGGTTGGATTAAGAATTTTCCTTGGATCCAGTAAATAAAATAGTCCAATAAACTTTGAACCACTATTTTTTCCAGAACTTCAGAAAAATAGACATTGAAAGTATCATCTTCAGGACAGCCTTTAAATATTGTTTCCTGAAGGAACATGACTGATAATGCACTGAGCCTCTTCTGGGTGCCTTCCTTTAGACTACATTACTCATTGTATCCTGTTGCTTTGATTCAGGGTAAGCTTCTGGCACTGAAAAGAAGATTCAAACAGAGGTGTTTATTATAAATTGCAGAGAATAGCTCTGCTTCCAAAAGTGCAGAGTCAGAGAGTCAGGAACAGTTAGTCTGTATATTACACCCCCTTCAAACACAGCCTTGGCAGAAGGAAGGAAGAATAGACCTCCGTTTCTGTTTCTTTTCACTGCTTTCTGTAAGAGTGAAGAAACAGGTGCACAAAAGGAGAAGAAATAATTTGTATTGAACTTTACAGAACATAACCTCAACCACGATTCCGTAAATAAGGAGCTCAAATTATACTTAATGTATATCCTTTTTTCTATTCTTTTTTTTTCATATAGGACATATTTATGGAATGCTTCTGTTTAATTCGTAACATTCCTGAACAGACACTGAACTATACTATGTTCTATCCTTACATTCATAATCATTTCAAAGGCACTGCAATATATTCTGTAATTACTGCAATCTTGTATATAGCTGCATTCTATATTAGTCAAGGTTTCATTCTGCTAGATGTTTCTTCCTTTGACATCGAAGCAATTGAAAATTCACTGACTCACAGAACTGCTACATCTTTGAAGAGCTACAGACTTGTTTATATAAATATGATTCTAGGAATAGCAAATCTGCCTGCGGTTCCTGTAAAACTGCTATGACACGCCATGTGATTGTTGTCAAACCACCATCATACAAACTATAGGCTATACTATACATTTCAGAATGAAGGATTTATACCTTCCCTTCTGCACTTCATGAACCGCCCATTGGATCTTTCCTGTTGAGCTTCATAGTAAAATAATAGCACAGCATGACTCATAGCCTGGAAAAAAAACACAACCCTGTCTTTGGGAGAAAGTACGTGCAATCTCTACAAGATCTGAGCTGACAGCAAGCAAGAGAACATTGGCATGGCTAAACAGTAAGAATTTGTATCAGTTGCCATTACCTCAGCTTTTGTTTGTATAATGTGTGATATGGAGCTGTCAATGCCTAACTGTCTGCAGTAGATGTAAACAGATCTGATGTATTTTGCATTCCAAGCTCAAAAGTTTTGCATCTCATTGTCAGCAGCTGTTGAGAGCAGAGCTGCTCACCCTCCTGAGGGAAGTGAGCTGCAGCCTTCCCCAGCAGCGGGTCGGTACAGAGGCACTCCTGTCACACACCTGGGTATGCATACGTGTGCCCTACTGTGCAACTGAATATTTGCCAGTGACACAGCTGGCTGCACACACGTACCTCACGATCACACGAACTGATACATCATGCCTGAGGGGCCTTGGGGACCATGCTGTCCACTGCTTGAACAAGCCATGAAAGCTGCAGCCCCGAGTGCAAGGTGGTTTTAGGAGGGAAGGTAACAGAGGGCAGCTGGTGGAGCCAGTGGACAGCTGACCACAGGCTGCTGGCCCACTGGAAACCTTGCTCCAGCATTTGCTCTAGGACACAGCAACATCAAGGCGGGAAAATTGCTCCTCTACCTCCGGACAGAACGATCAAGTATTGTTACACTGCATTTCACAAAACTCTTCTCCAGTCCAGACTGGGAAATATTAATTATTTGTGTACATCATATGCCACACAAACATGGGGTAGTCCACGGGCTGGGCAGCAGTTGGGCTGATAAGGGCATTGTGGGTGTTTTGCCAACTGATGTTACTGTGTACAAAGCCGAAACCCCAAGCTACAATGCTGCCAGTGAGGACAACTACATGGCAAGGGCTGCATGACCCTGCTACTACCCTATACCCACCTTCCCTAACTCCAGAGGCGCAACACTTCATACTTCCAGCTGTGCAGGAACTGGTAGCTGAGATCGCACGCCTGCTGGAGACTCTGCATTCAAAACCCTACATTTGCCATCAACCCACATTACTTTGAAAAATCATAACAGATTTGCTAGGTTTTTCTACAGCATTAGTATCATTTTCTTTGAAGGTCCTTTACAACCACTGTTCAGCTATCACTTTTATTACATCGTTATGTTATGGGCCATTAACACAACTTCTCTTTATCACCTTATTCGCACATTTTAAAGTTCATGATGTATTATACCTCTTCAGCACAATGCAACCATTTTTACTCTGCTCAACTAAAAACTGCCCTGAAGGCCACAAACTTATTAATCACTGCTTCCCCCCCCCCCCGCAATGTTTTGTTTAAAAAAGTCTTTACTAAAAATCTTTGCAATAGTTCCTCTCTGCATATGTTGCTTGTTAGTAATGCACCTCTAAGAAACAGATGTTGCAAACAGCCCTAAAAATTTGGATTTATATTAACTAAAAAAATGTGTCAGAAAAATTGTAAAATCTGGATAGGTAAAGTAATTCCTGCTCATCTGTGTACATCTCGGATATCTGTGAAATCTCCTCTGGAGTGTTATTCCTACAAAGTTTGTCTAGAAAGGAAATCAGGGAAGAACTAATTCAGAAGCTGGTATTTCACATAATTAGCATAAATCTCATTACAGATAAATAGATACTGCATATACTAAAAAATAACCATGTTCTGTACTGGTCTGAATAAACTCCATTCTTTAGGACATAATGTGATAGGTACATTATACGCCTTATATAGTTTGATTTCTAAAGCAATGTATGTATCAAGGCAGTTTTCCAAAATCAGTACATAAAACCAGATATATCCAAAATAGTAACTTGTAAACTAGCAAGCTACAGTTCTATATAATGTGTATCTGAAGATGAAACTGGTAGAAAAGCCACATGAATAGGGTGACCATAAGCTACTTTGTGTTATATACTAACAACATGAATTCATCATGTATTCATCTATATATGTGTAGACTTCTATAACATGCATATGTGTGTTTGTTCTTGTGTCCAGGTCAGTGTTCTCCTTGTTTCCCTTCACCTCGGACATGACCGATCTTTCCAATATTTCCACAGTCTAACACCTTGATCTACAGCAAAAGTTTGTCTTTCATCCTGCCTCTAGACTGCTAGTAATTTTCTTTGCCATCATAAACACTTAACTGTCGTTTTCCTTTTTTCTGTATAGCAGTAGCTGTATGTAACGATAGACACAATTGGGGAAAACATCTGGTACTGTAGACATTTCATGTGTATAAACTAAGATATAAGTTCGGGGCAAGTTGCTTATCAAATGGATTTTAATTTTATTTTGTACTTGTTCCAAAGAAGGTTCTGATACTATGCAACACAAGAGAACCTAAGGAGCTCAATTATTTTTACTGTTGTAATTTTTAAATTTTAAAACCTGATATTAATACTCAGGGCTTTTCCTCTTTCCCAGAAGATATTAGTAATGATGACATTTGTTCACATTCTAGAGAGCAGGCTTTTGCATGAGATTTTCATACTGGTAAGGGCCAAACTACTATCCTGGTTTTGAACATCACATCCTTGTTTGTTTGCTCATGGGGGATAGATGGAACTACAGACTATTTGAAACAATGTCAGTAGTTTGAATCAGGCATTTAAGAATATCACTGTTCATTGCCTTTCAGAATGACAGAGATCCAAAGACTGAACTTCACTATGTTCAAAACCCATTCACTAATTTTGACCTGCACCCAACTTTTATTTGTAAAGCTTATCAGATTATGATTAAAAAATCCAATTTGTAAAAGTGCAGGTAAAATTTATATGCCAAAGTATTTTTATACATTGGACCACAGTTCATCAAATTAGATTTTCCCTAACCAAAAATTAAAGTCCTAAAGCACGTGGTGCTATATAAATGATTAGCTACAACAAATGTGAAACAAAATGCTGATGCCAAAGGTCTAATTTTGTTCAGTTCTGCAAACCGTCTCTGGCTATTAAGAAAATACAATAAATCAACATGTTCTTATACGACAACATGAACTAAAGAAAACAGAAATTGAGTTTGCCTACATACTACAGTCTGAGTAAAACAAGCAACAGGGTAATGAGAAATAATTTAACTTCCATTCAAAAGTTCACTGGCACAGTAGAAAAGAATTGCAAAAAAAAGTTGAAGGTCAATACATTTCTTTAGCAGTTCCTTATACATATATTACATGTTATATTAGAAAATCAGAGGTCAGATTAAACTCATATTCATAGGTGGGTTCTGACAGCTACTAACTCCATCACTCATACGTTGTTCTTTTGGCTTATCTCATCACCCATATCCTTTCAAGAAGTTAAAATTTATGTTGCCATACGAAGTCAGTTAATGGGTAGATGGATGGGGGGGCAGGACAGTCGGTATTTTTTATTTTTTTAAAACAGACTAAGGTTTCTTACCTGCAGACCACTGTTTAAGTAGTTATTTCAGGGAGACCTGTTGTTGCAAAATCAGATCTAAATGTCTTTATACAGTAATACTTTCTGCTGTTTTGTATTTTAACCTCCTGCTGCTTTGACAGTTTCAGCTTATTATTATCCTGCCACCTGTGTTCCACACTAAAGTGCTTCGCATCAACATCCCACTACGTATTTAAATGCTCATTCATAAATGCCATTGGATGTAAAGTGCAGAAGCAAAAAAAAATTACAGGGGCATCAGTAAGTTTAGAGAAGTTAATACATTCTAAGCTGTCATACTGTGTAGTGCTAGACGGAAAATCAATGCAATCTTACTTTAATACTGACAGCACATTATAAATACTATGTCCTTACAACAGTTTGTGTCCCTGGGCAGAGATAAGAAGAGGTTAGATACCACCTACATAGACAAAAAAGGATAGGTCAATAAGCCAATAAAATGAGATTATCATACCAGCTTCTGGCTGTAATAGCATTTTCATGACTATTGCCTGAGACTGTAGAGTTATAGGAAAACAACACAATCATTAACATTATCCAAAATTATTCCAAATCCCTGGGAAGTTTCTGAGATTCAGAGCAAAATACTTCACATGCATGAGTTTAGAGGTGGATATTTTTTCAGGTGCCAGGTTCTAACACCTAGCTGCTAATTTGCATCGTCAAACTAACCCAGCTCTAGAGCAGTCTGAAATCCTCAGCATCCAGAAAAATTTCTGAAGCAGCTATATTCCTGTTTCTCAGCATGTATATAACCACCTAAACTCTACAATACTCACTGGTCATCCCATACTTTGACCCCAACAGGATGCATAAATTCCCCATTGTCGTCCATACAGCACCTGCTCCAGTGGATGTCGTCAAAATATGTCTAAACTTCCAGAGACCAAACTGAGGGCTATTTTACTCAAAGCTTGAGTTTGGAAAAGTTGATTAAAGTAGCTTTCTTGGGAAATGAGACAGATTTAAATGCCCATAGTAGAGAAGGGATTTGAAGCCAGATCTCCAACTTCACAAGAGATAGCTTATCCTCTAAGTTACTAGGCTTGCAGTCTGAACTCCTCTTCTTGAGCTGTTTCACCTGGCTGTAATAATACACAGAGCTATACAATGCTGAAGAACCTCTCTCCAGCTAAAGGCTTAAATAACTCATATATGAGACTGAAGATTTGTATTTCAGTCCCAAGATGTAACTGGCATCTTAAAAAGGAGCAGATTGCATAATGAAATCTTTTAGCCCACTCCTTTCAGCTGCATGCTTAGGACATTTTCCTGGAGGATTGACTCCAACTATTCCTCCACTCTGATTACCTGTACGTGGTGTAAAATCATCACCTCTTACTCCAAGATAGAAAAATAATTGGTTAAATGCAAAGCCATTTGGCTCCAATTTCAATGCATTATCTCCAAACAACAGATAGACATCTAACTCTGAGCTGGGTGAAGGAGTTTGAGGTTGTGTTTAAATTACAGCTTTCTTTATATTATGCTGCTTTTGTTTCGGAGGGTTTCTTCAGTTTGAGAAGCTCCTTGTTCAATATCTTAGACTCCATCAAATACATTTTATTCCTCAATATGCCTGGAATTTAATTTGACATTTTTAATTCTACACGGTAGGAAGTTCTTAGAAGTTACATATTGAGCTTGGGCAATACTGCCCTGCTCCTTTCCTTACTCCCTGCATTGTTTTACTATTACCCTTTTCAAAAAAGGAAATACATTCTATCTTTTCCAAAATCCACCTAATATTGCACTCAACCATGCTCATATCCACCACAACTCTGTGTGCCTTGTGCATAAGCACTATCAAGCCTTGCACAAAACATTAAACTTCGAGGGTGAAAAATACATACTGAAACACTCTTTCTAAAGCCAGAGTCAGTCATTATTATCATTTAGTCAAATGCTTCAAAACTAGAATCTGACTCTAAGAAACTTCTCTTTATACTTTAAGGTTATAAGTGTGGACTAAAGCAAGAATTTGTCTATACTACTTAACATGCTTTGTATGGCGACCAACAAAAAAATATCAGGCTTTTCTATGAGACAGGTAAAATGAAAGAGTACATATTAACCAAGGAAGAGAAGGACATAAGTGAGAAGAATCTTTTAATTACTCATGACAGGTGTGAACATGACAGAGAAAGTTCATATGATCAGATGACAACCCTAATTATGAGCATGCTGCTAAGGCAACAATTGCACATTTCACAACATCTTCAGAAAAGAATATTTATTGGTCCACAGCAAGAAAAAATAAAAATCCTGAATGCAGCACTTTTTCCAAAGCTGCAGCTATAGCCTATCCCTCCAACATCACAGAAGAGAATCATAGAATGGTTTGAGTTGGAAGGGAGCTTTAAAGGTCATCTAGTCCAACCCACCTGCAATGAGCAGGGACATCTTCAACTAGACCAGGTTGCTCAGAGCCCCGTCCAACCTGGCCTTGAATGTTTCCAGGGATGGGGCATCTACCACATCTCTGGGCAACCTGAGCCAGTGTTTCACCACCCTCATGGTAAAAAAATTCTTCATCATATCCAGCCTAGATCTACCTTTATTTAGTTTAAAACCATTACCCCTTGTCCTATTGAAACAGAGCCTGCTAAAAAGTTTCTTGCCATCTTTCTTACAAGCCCCCTTTAAGTACTGAAAGGCTGCAGTGAGGTGTCCCCCCAGCCTTCTCTTCTCCAGGCTGAACAGCCCCAACTCTCTCAGCCTCTCCCTTTCCTCATAGGAAAGGTGTTCCATCCCTCTGATCATTTCTGTGGCCTCCTCTGGACCTGCTCCAGCAGGTCCATGTCTTCCCTGTGCTGAGGGCTCCAGAGGTGGACATAGGACTCCAGGTGGGGTCTCACCAGAGCGAAACAGAGGGATAGAATCCCCTCCTTTGCCCTGCTGATGCCTTCCAAAGAATCTCTTGCTCCTTTAAACACTGCACTGACGCTTATTAGCTTGTTTTCAAGCAGTTAGGCCTAGATTTTTTTCCCAGGTTGTTCACAGAAAAAAATCCATAGCGTAACAGATATGGTCTGGTGAGAGAACTGTTTTGGGTTTGTGATCTTTATTTCTGCTTCTCATAATTAACATAAACCTACATCTACAGAAGTTACTCATGTAAGATTTATGCAACTGTGGGGTGAAGGGTGGTTGCTTTTTTAAAAGTAAAGATTGAAAGGGAATAGAAATACAATGCGAGATAAGCTAGCTCTCCAAGACTACCACTTTAGGTACATCTGAATAAATATAATAATACCTTCTGGAACAGAAGTCTACCTTCATGTGGCTATATGGTGAAACTATCTGCTGTCTGTCCTCAAGACAAACACAAGAACTCATAGCTCAGGAAGAACAAGAAGTAAAAGTGACTTTAAGCTACCTCTGAATTTCTCAGTCTTTACACTGGAAGGTGTCTTCAGTCTCCAGAACAGGTAAGCCAGACAGCATCTGGCAACCTGTTCAAGTCACAGCAGCCTTCCTGAATGAAGCACTGCCTTCTTTGGCTTGTTCTCTGACCCCGTGAAAGGGTCGGTTTTGCAATCTTTACTCAGTCAGGGTTTCTTGCGTAACTACTCATTAATCCTGCAGAAGTCCCATAACGATACATATCTGCCTGTGGGTTGGTTTGCTTTAAAATCACTGGCTTTTTGTTTACAAGAGAAATATCCACCAGTATAGTCTGCTAATATTTTCTCTGATGTTTTCTTATTTGATGTATGCTCCTTTTTTATCTTTTCATAAACACCAGTAAAAATGCAATAGCTGAAAGTGTAAACAGAAGCAAGTAGTGTGCTGTACATATGCTCTTCAGTGGAAGAAAAAGACCTTTCTTTCTGAATAGAATGACAAAGGTCACATAAACACAAACAAGTAAAAAAACCACCCACACGATTTTAAAAGCTTGGACCAGTTACTCACAGACCGTGACATTTCTACAAGGCTCAAGACAAAATAATACAGCTGCCTTACATCTAAAAATAAGAAACTGTGACAACTGCCTGGCTTGCTACCTCTCTGGATTATCCTGCAGCTTCAACTGTCACCTGCAGCAGGTAACACCCTGCTGTAAACTGCTGCCCTTTGATAGTTAGTATATGCGAGATGGGCTAAGGCACAGTGGAAGCAAAGGTGACACTCATTTGTTGCGGAAAATCTGTGAAGGAAATAGCAAGAGCAGGCAACCTGCAAACGGGGCCAGACATTGTTCAGAAAGCTCCCTTCTGATAAGGGTAAAAACCCAGCTGTCAGCTGTCTCAAGCTGCAGGTAAAGAGCCATAGGAACTGCTGTTTGGGAGAGATCAGGATTTCACAGGGAGAAGGAAGAGATCACAATCGCAGAGAAGAGTAGCTGTGACTGCTCTGCCATGCCCCTCGCTAAGGGAGGGACAGACTGCCTGCAGGCAGAAGTCTGCAGGGAGCCGGGGGAAACAGCTGGAAGTTGTTTCCTGCAAGTACAAGGCTCAGAAGTAATAACCTGTGGTGTTGGTTCTCAGTCTTGTAACCCAGCTGTGAAGGCTGGGCAAGCATTTCTGTGTTCCTCATATTTCTGTGTAGAGAATGCTCTCTTAAATTTATATATATATACGCTTTCTCTAAATTAATAGAAGAAACTTAAATAGAGGCTGAGCACGAGGCCACAGTGCGTCAGCATGGAGTGTTCTCTGCAGTGCATCTTGCTGCTGTGTAACAGAATTATGCCAGTGATAAGAGCGATGGGGTGAATCGCAAAGAAAGGAAAAAAAGAGCCATCTATGAAAATATTTTGCAGTCATTACCTTACTGTTTGGTTCATATAAAACACATTATGAGGTGCCAAATTGTTTCTTTCCAAGTAAAAATACGAAGACAAATCTGTTTAGATTAACAGAAAATTGACTAACGTAGTTTTGACAGAACTTTCATAAATGCACTCAAATGCACACAAACCCAGCATCACACTCGTCTATGTTTGCAGTAAATCTTGAAGCAGAAAACATACGAGGCTTTGCATAGCTGGTAAATTTTGCACACATCATGCTCTCAAAAACATATGATCTCTTCAAAGTCTCAGCTGTCTCCCTTTGAAATGCGCTTCTGTCAGATGAGAGATGATGATATGCCACCATAACATGAGGTAAACATACCAAGAAAGAAAGGAAAACCAACCCCCCAAACAGGCAATGTTTGCCTTCACTCAGGCAAGAACAGGGCATGATTTGATGCAATTGCACCCTACCTTTATAATTCAGGTTCAAGTAGTTTACAGCAATCGCAGTCAAATGAAACCAAAGACAGGAGACCTGCACACATGCAACTTAAATTGAAAGCAGTAACAGGGATGGATGGCTCTTTTTATGAGCATCGTAGCGAGCAGTAACCAAACAAAGAAGACTAACTGAACTTATTTCAGGTCTTCGGTGAAAGACTTCTGTAGCACATACTGGAACTAGAAAACTACATTGTATTATACATTTGCATGACAAGGTTTTGGTAGCGGAGTGGGCTATAGGGGTGGCTTCTGTGAGAAGCTTCCCCCATGTCTGATAAAGCCAGAGCCAGCCAGCTCTAAGACAGACCCGCTGCTGGCCAAGGCCAAGCCAATCAAGGCCAAGCCAATCAGCCACGGTGGCAGCGCCTCTGGGATAACATAGTTAAGAAAGGGAAGAAAAAAAAACTGCGGTGAAATGGCAGTGAAGAGAGAGGAGTGAGACAATGTGAGAGAAAACAACTCTGCAGACACCAAGATCAGTGGAGAAGGAGCGGGGGGAGGAGGTGCTCAAAATGTCGGAGCAGAGAACCTTCCCTTGCAGCTCGTGATGAAGACCATAGTGAGGTAGGTTGTCCCCCTGCAGTCCATGGAGGCCCATGGTGGAGCAGATCTCCACCTGCAGCCCATGGAAGGGACCCCACACCAGAGAGGTGGATGCCTGAAGGAGGCGGCGACCCCATGGGGAGGCTGTGCTGGAGCAGGCCTCTGCCACGTCCCGCAGACCCGTGAAGAGAGGAGCCCACACCGGAGCAGGTTTGCTGGCAGGGCTTGTGACCCCGTGGGGGACCCACGCTGGAGCAGCCTGTTCCTGAAGGACTGTGCCCCATGGAAGGGACCCACGCTGAGGCAGTTTGTGAAGAGCTGCACCCTGTGGGAAGGACTGCTGTTGGAGAAGTTTGTGGAGAACTGTCTCCCGTGAGAGGAACCTTCACGCTGGAGCAGGGGAAGAGTGTGAGGAGTCCTCCCCCTGAGGAGGAAGGAGTGGCAGAGACAACGTGTGATGAACTGACCGTAACCCCCATTCCCCGTCCCCCTGCGCTGCCCAGTAGGAGGAGGGAGAGAAACGGGAGTGAAGCTGAGCCCGGGAAGAAGGGAGGGGTGGGGAAAGGTGTTTTAAGATCTGGTTTTATTTTCTCACTATCCTACTCTGATTTGATTGGTGATGAATTAAACTCCCTTTTCTCCCCAAGTTCAGTCTGTTTTGTCCGTGACAGCAATTGGTGAGTGATCTCTCCCTGTCCTTAACTCCACCCTGGAGCCTTTCATCATGTTTCCTCTCCCCCGTCCAGTTGAGGAGGGGGGGTGATAGAGTGGTTTTGGTGAGCACCTGGCATTTATCCAGGTCAATGCAATGTTAATTAGGTAAGTAACAGTTGGTGGACAAAGAAGTTCTTTGATATACTTTCGTATTACAAAGAAGGGAACAGATCCCCATGGCTTCTCTTAGGCACAGCATAATTCTGAAAAATGAGACCACTTCTGTTAAGTATAATTAACCACCATTTGCTTTGGACAATATCAAGGGCAAGAAAACAAGTGTTACAGGCTTTTTACTTTTCTAAATATATTCATATTCCAGTTATTTGCTCTATATAAACTAAAAATACAAATTACTACGGTTTTGAACCCTCTTCCATGCCTTGCCCTACAGCTTTTTCCAAAATGCATATACCTCTAAAAGATCTATAAGTTCCGATGACATGACCTTTTTTTAAATAACTAAGCATCACTAGGAAAAAAAAGAAGTGGAAAATCATTTACCCTGAGGTTGCAGATCTACCAACACCAGGTACTAGAAAGTTATCTATCTTGTCACTGTGGCTCAGTTATTTTAACATCAGATTCACACAAGGTAAAACCTATCAAGTGTAATAACTCAACAGTTACTGATTACCTTTCACAGTTTTGAAAGGCTTCTAGAACAAAAGTGGATTTGTAGTTATATACCATATACAGCTTACTGTAAGTCAACAGAAGAAATAATAATGGGAAATAATGAAAATGGGAAACAGTTCAGGTCCAACAAAGTTAGTTCAAACTCCTAGAGCTTACTCAAGTAAGAGTAGGTGCCCTCCTCAGAGCAACTCCAGCAACACCCATTATATAATCAGTTTTATTGAAACACTGATGTTGGTGCTTAGGCTACACAGGAGTACATAGAATAACCGCATGTGTCATGCTTAATTAATATTTAATGGATCTGAATTTTGGAAATTTGTTGAAGGTAGAAAATGAAATACAGCACATAAAACTCATTTTGGCTGTAATTTCCCTTTTGGGGAAATTTAGCAATCTGTAGTTATAAAAGGGTTTTTACGCTGTAATTGACATAATTTTGAACCTGTTAAATACTTGAATTACCCTTGGAAATTTCAAGGAGCAATGCATGGTAAAGTGCAACCAACTGTAAATATCACCCACAAGAAGAATGTTTTTTCAAGACAATATTGCCTGACCAACTGTGGAAGTGAAAAAAGCATACAAGACATGAGGATAAGCCTGCTGCCAATAGTAAGTTCTTATTTTACAGTATGCTTTAAGTATTGTTTTTAAGTATTTCAAAGATACTAAAGCACCTTAAAGAAATTCTCATGGTTTGTTTGTTCATTTTTTTAATCAATACAAGCAAATCGGTATTTTCTCTCCTATTTTTCAAAAACACTGTCTTCCTCTCCCAAAAGAAATCCAAAGAAAATTCAGCCTAAGGCATTTACCCATCTGGAAAACTTCATGTCAAATGGTAAACATTCATCAAGGTCTTACACACTACTTTGCACAGATATTAAAAAAAAATTGCCTGCATATAAATAGAAATGCATTTATATGTTCATGTGACCATCCAGGCACAAGTAAATAGGTCTCATACAGGACAATATCTTAACTTGTCTAGTACATAGATTGTATTTTTGCTTGAATGGGCACAATTTACATAGCTGCAATACTTTCTACATCCTGAGTATTTTTTTGTGATCTGCTTATTCCTACTCTTCACAATCACAAAACAGCGACTGGATGAAGGAAAGTTAAATAGACTTTGTATCAAATCTTGCAAACCTTCAAGCTAAAGGGAGGGGGAGCAAGGCAAGACTTGGGAGTGGGAGAAAAGGAATAATCTCAAAACAAACGGCATAAGCCCCTTGAGGTTGATCCTCAGACCCAATTAGGTTAACAGAGTTACACTTGCAGAACTGGTTCAAGTCTGTGTGTTCAAAGATGGGAGAGAAACATTGAACCTTGTTCCTAGCTGAGCCTTGGCTCTCATTGGACCTTACTCCTAGTTAAATATATAGTGAAGAACATTCACCGCCCTCCTGTCACTAGAATGCTTCTGGATACTTCTCCCAGTACAGTGGAGAATAACTCTGATCTCATTTCTTAGTCTTAGTGGTGGTGATCTTTTAAGTCTTCCAATCCCATCATCATATTCACATATACTGGCTGCTCAATTGTGTCTCACAGCTCTAGCTGCAAACCCAAGCCCGCACACAAAACCATCTTCAGTGGTTTCTCCGCACTTGGTTATTTTGATGAGTCAGAGAGCTCACTGCTCTGGGTGGTATTCAGCCTGCAGTTTGAACATTATGGAATTACAGCATATTTTAAGCACAGAAAAAGCATCCTGGGATTGCCATCATGGTACCTGTAGCTGTCAAACAAGACTAGAAATATATGTATGCTGTCAATATTTTCATCACTTTGGTTTCTAGAGTAGTATGCACATCTCACAGTGATTAATGTGCTAGTGGCTAGTCTACACTAGTGTTCCTATAAACATTACTAAGAACAGAGCTGCATTAGTGAGGGAAATAGGAAGAGGGAAATAATTAAAGCTTGAGATAAAGAACATGTCTAGTACCCCTAAAATAAATTTTCACTGTGAGTTAATTATGGTTTTTACAGGTTTTCTCTCCAACTTCTCTGCCAGCCAACAAAAACTCTCAGATCCAAGCCCTAGGAAACTTCAACCTACAGCTAAGTCTGCGAGAGAGATCTGACCTCAGTTTACTTCAGTACAGGTTAATGATTCAGCTCCGAGGATGTAACCGTAGGAGTTGACAGCCCTTCAGTGCATTCACTGAGGCTTCCCTCCAGCTCAGCTATGTTCTCTAGTTTGCTCTTTCTGCCCTTCTTTATTAGAAATGCCTTACAGTGGCTTGATATTTACATCCTGAGCTATCCAGCCATATCACCACCACCACGCCCCCCCCCCCCCCAAAAAAAAAAAAAAAGTACATGAAGATTCTGGAGAATCTGGTAAAATGAGTATCAGTAGGACTTCTGGCCTTGGAGAGGCATTAGGATGCAGCAGTCCCACCACAGAAATTTCAAGCAACAGCAGACAATTATCAGAGGATGCCCCTTTGAGCCCAAGGTAAAAAAAAAAAGTTTTTGAGACCGCACATGAAAAAGCTGTGACTCCAGTTCAAAGGAATATGACATGGATTTACTATGAGGAGTTTGACCCTTTCTCACTGGCTACGTTTAGGAGAGAAAGAAGAGTTAGTAAAGAAACAGCAGCTCCAAGAACAAGCAAAGACAAAGATGTGGGGCTGCTGCCCACACCCACTCTGCTGACAGATTCATGGCTCAGAATTTTTGAAGAATACAGTGGCTTGGAGAACAGTCAGAAGGCATTAATTACTGCAGCAAGGGAAGAAACAGGTAGGTGAGCTACGAGTTAAATCATAAGATAAAGCAAATTCTGCTCCTGTTATAATCTCATTTTGCTATTGAAATTAAAGCCTGAAGAGTTATGGTTTTCCACTCTTGCCTCCCAGACATTCAAGAGATAATTGAAGCTGGGAGAAATAGTAAGCACAGAAACTGCAGACAATTCTGTTTGGCAGCACCACATGCAACAACTAGCACAAGCAAAGCAGAATGTACAAATACAGGCATACATGTTTCTGTAGGCTTTCACTATGTGCACTTGCTAACATCAACACCAGCACTGAGGAGTTTTAAGAAAATAAGGCCACTATCAGCTATGTCACTACATAAATACTCTCGGTATTGCAGGTCTGAAAAAATTCACGAATGTATCAAATGTTGACAGGACACAACAGAATGATTCAACCATGCTTCTGTTATGCTTTTGTTACTCACAAGACTTCTTAGAGTTTAATCTCCGTATAAGTCATCAGAAAATACAGAACACTTCAAAAGAAATGCCTGAAAAGCCTCTTTCCTCCTCCAGTCTGGATCTTGCAGAAAGCGACCAAAATGTCAATTTTAGTGCAATTAGTGCAACTGATGCCTCAATTACTGCTAAGATCATTTATAGCTACCGCAAGGTCCCTGCCCTGCTGCCAGATTAGTTGTGCCTAGTTTCTGTTTATCACTTCTTATCCTATTCTGTGGTTAAACTGGTTACAGCAGTTTCTGAGCAAAGAATCTAAGCCTATACCTCAAGTAAATAAAGGGCTAGCATTTTCTCTTTGCTGGGACTCAGCAATGTCAAGGGGAAAAAATTCTCCTCCACTTCCAGACAGAATAATAAAGTACTGTTACACTGCTTTTCACAAAACTCTGCTCCATTCCAAACAAGGCATGTCCACAGTAGTGAGCGTGTGTCAGCAAAAGGAACAACAATCCTTTGAGAAAAGAGAAATGTCTAGAGGCAAGCTGCTGCAGGAGCTACAAAGAGAACTGCCAACAAGTCAAACCAGCTTTTAGGGAAGCACAACAGCCAGGGCTGGTCTGCAGCTGAGTGGGTGCTGCAGGAGGTTATAGCAAATGACATTGCCCATTATCTCAGTAAGAAGAGGGGGAGGAGGAAAGACAGTGCTGGTAACAGCTGAGGAAACCGCAAGCCAGGGAATGCTGAAGCAGCTGCTTGGCAGCAAGCAGGCAGCAGCAGAGAGTACCCATCACGATGAAACAGAAATGCATGTACACAGAGTTATTCTATTGTATTGCACTTCCAATTTACTTTCTGCCTTAATCAGAAGTAACTTTTAAGGTCCTAACAGAAATCCACCTTCCACACGGCTACCCTTGGGGTAATAAGGATTAAATCAATCCTTTCTTCCTTCAGCTCCCCACTGGGAGCAACCATACGGCTTCTAAGAGCCGTATTGACCCATTTCCCATCTGCCAGTGACCAAACTGAAGGTGGTAAAGTGAAGTGTCGTCACCATTCTATGAGAAAATGGAAAGAGACCTCCTGAAACTAGGATGAACTGAGTCATCAGGCAAAGATTTTTAAATTAAGGAAAGCTTTCAGTATACCAGAACTCATTATGTAACATGTATGTGACATATGAATGTACACATATGTGTACATGCATACATTACGGTTTCATATAAATCTTCTATCAGTCATGCTATGATAATGCAAATTATTCCCAGGTGAATATTCACCTGAAGTTATTAGTTTTCAAGATTCCCTTTCCTCATTACTTCAGCTGCTTGTAGACACCAGGTGAAGCTATATGTGAGGTGGACACTGTTGATCGTCCCCACCACACAGGAGGATACAGTGAGGGGGTTCTCAAGCTCGTAAATTTGATTACTCCAAATGAGAGCCACAATTTTGTATGTTTATTTATGTCTGGAGCGTATAGGTTAGGCACACATTTTTCAGCGAATTTTGTAGACAAGCTTAAAAGGCAAGTGATTTTCTTTGGGATATAATGCATTTTCCTCAACAGTTTGAAGACTTCTTATGGTTTTAAAAGTATCTAAGAGGACACGTATTGACCTAGTACCTAGGTCACTAGCAGAATTGTCCAAAGACTGGAGTGAGACCCAAGAAATTTTTTTCAATGCACTTACGTGGGCCAGAATTTAAAGATCCTTATGCCTCCCAAGGTAAGAAAAATTGCTTGGAACAAGACTGAAAAAGCCAATTTGGTTCCAATCATTTAAATTTTTCTATGATGAGATTATTGCAGCTTGTTCATTAATAGATATGTACCATAACTAAATTATCTTGGTGCATTTAATAGAATTTATTTTTTCCCTTTTGGAAGTAAGAGATGGAAGCAATTAATCATTCTTTGTTTTTCATGAAATTCATGGAAACACATATTTCCATTGAATATCCTGCCTTGATGAGTTTATTCTCAAGTTTTTTTAAAGGTATTTATTTTCATATATATATATATGAAATTACTAAGAATAATTGCATCGTAAAGCATCATAAAAATTGTTGATCAAAGTAACAGGAAAGTGGAAAAAGAAGTATTTTATTGTAGAGCTTTTTCTTGTTTCAAAATTTTAAAACCTTTTAGAAACTGATTCTAAAAGATATTTTGGATGGTTCTAGAACTTTTCATTTACTTTATCCTGAGAAATGTAGGTACAAAGCTAATATAACATTTTGGAATGTTTTTTTGAGCAGTCTTGTTCCCCAGTACACTGACTTGCAGTTAAAAATTTACAAATAGATTTTAAAGAATGAGAAGAAGAATCTGCAATTCAAGCAATATTTTCTGACCTCCAGGACAGAAATTTCTGATCAGTGCTGGAAAGACTGAAAAATTGTGATGAGTCAGAGGTTAATGGATGATGAGATGTTAACAACCTAGAAGTAGCGAGAACTATGTAACACTAGCCGTGTATCTACAACTCCTTTCACACGCGTTTTCTAATCTTTCAGGAGAAAAAAAAAATCTCCCTAACCACATTACTTCAGAATTTTCAGGGGTTCTAGGAGTATAAAGTTTTCAGAATAAAACATTTTCAGATATAAAAAGAAATGAAGTAGTAATAGTAAAACTAAAGGTAGCAGTAAAGCTGGTACCCATTCCAGTCTCTTTCACTGACAGTTTCCTAAAGAAAAATGGAATAACAGAATTAAAAGCTGAGTGAGAAATTGCAGTGCAGCTAAAAATAGATAGCTTTGAAGTCTGTAGCTTTAATGTATAGCAGAAGATATTGGCCTTTTCAAGGCATTTGGTCTTCTCAAGTTATTCAGTCTTCTCAAAAGGGAAAAGAAGCATTCCTGTGGCTAATAAGTGGATTAGCCTAAATACTTTGTTGGGCCTCAAAACAATTTGTGATGTGAATTTCTGGAAAGTTTTGTCCTACTTTGCTCTCTGTTTACTTCTTTCTGCATTTGGAAATTCTGAAGTACTATGGGAACACATTCTTGTGGCATTTCTGACCTGACCCAAATGAAGAATTAAGTACTAGAAAACACTGTTACACTTTTGGTGTCTGCTGCTATCTGTTGCCTCTGTGAGATTCACTATCATCATAACTTTCTTAAGTCAATGAAACTAGTTACCTTAGGAAACACTGTGCTGGCTATTGAGCGTAAGAAGGAGTGTTTCTAATTTTCTGCACTCTTGAGGCTTGGATGATACACCGGTGTTCACTGAACTTCAGTTCTGCCAAAATCTAAGCAGGAGACAAATTCTGAATGATTGGAAGTTACCTTAAAGCTAAATGCTTTATTTTCATTTTCACAGCCATTACCTTTCATTCAAAAGTGCCTGTGGTTTAATTCCATGAAGTAAGAAGTGACGGGTGCTGCTCAATGAATGAATTAAGACTGGATCAATATAAATTACAGTCTAGAATGAAAAGCATTGATAACTGAGGTAGCAGTATAAATCTGTAAGTCATCATAGCACTTCGTAACTTTCATTGCTGTCAATGGAACTAATGCAAGTTTAGGTGCATTGTTTTTATGGAGGCTTTAGAAAGGGTGAAAACCTTTAGGAAAGTTGGAGAGCTGGATCAGCAGGAAGGGTCCTTCAATAGTTACTTTCCAAAATTGTACAAGTGTTGAGCTTGATTTCTGCAAAACTGATATGCTGACAACTCTGAACAGGCCCATATTCAAGCTTTGGCTGGTTAGCACTTGGAAGTTCTATACTGGACTAAAAATATGCTGTATGTTTTAGCACATTTTTAAAAGATGCACATCAGTGACTACCAGGGTATGAAAAAGTAAAGTTAAAATAATGTCCCACAGTTCGTAAAAACTGGAATGCATGTATTAAAATCTCTTTGCAAGAGTGCCAGGACAAGTCTGGCACTAGCAATTCTGTAATGAAGTGCACTGTAGAAACCCTGAAATAATAGTAAACGGACTTGATACCTTTGCACCATATAGTGCATTGATACGGAGAGCTCAGGCCTCTAAAGCAGTAGGGCAACATTAGTAGAGTACTCTACCTTAGGCAATAAATTTATCTGTCAGCTGGACTTACTGCTACTGGAATGTGGCTGCTTTTAGTTCCACACACAGAAAATGCCATTTATGCTCGAATTTTAATTAAAGTCCTCAACTGATGTTTTAAACATGTAGTTTTACCATGCTTGGATGTATTACTCAGCTCATAATTCAGTATTGTGATCTAATAGTCCAGGGAAACAGATTCTTAATGAAGGATGCAAAGTCAGAATTGATTAAATTGAGCTCCATGCCAGAAGGCTGTCACTATTATTTTCAGAAGGTAACGTAACTACTTGTATTAGTAGTTTGTTGTTTCGCAGATGCAAGTAGCCTATTCTTTACATTTAATATTTCAGATATTGCAAAGTCAGTGAAAATAATCCTCCCCTCCCATTTCTTTGTTTTAAAATCATGGCATAAAGCTTCAGAAAAGATTTTTCTGTGCAGACTGATGCTGAAGTAAATACAGGACAGATATATTGTTTCATGATATAGACAGATACACTGATAATTATTTTTAAGTAAAGACATAAATATTCTACAGAAACATGGATTTTAATTATGTTCTTATCATCTGTTTACTTAAATTTTGTTTTATTCAAAGCACTGACATATAGAGAAAATTAATGGTGGAGAAAATGGATGCAATAAAACTTCATTAGTTAATTGACTGAGGACCTCCATAACATTTAGCGAAAGATCCATCATTGTTAAAGGGTTCATGTAGCATTTCTGACTGCAAAACACTTGTCTAAACAAAAAAGAGGACACTCACAAGTGAATTAAGAATAGAGGACTAGGCAACAAATGCAACCAAGCTTTCAAGACTATCTGAGCTTGTAAGCCCAATCATTTTAACCATTTCACATCTATCTTTATATAAAAATATAACATAAAGCTGAGCAATGCTGGACATGTATAAACTGGGAGAGGAGTGACTGGAGAGCAGCACTGCAGAAAGGGATCTGGGGGTGCTGGCTGGCAGCAGGCTCAGTCCGAGCCAGCAGCGTGCCCTGGCAGCCAGGAGGACAAACCCATCCCGGGGTGCATCAAACACAGCACAGCCAGCTGGTCAAAAGAGGTGATTATAATCCCACTGTATTTAGCATTGGTATGGCCTCACCTTGAGTACTGTGTGCAGTTCTGGGCCCCACAATTTAATAACGATATGAAGGTCCTCGAATGTGCCCATAGGAGGGCAACAACGTTGGTGAAGGGCTGGAAGGCACGTCCTGTGAGGAAAGGCTGAGGACTTTGGGCTTGTCTGCTTTGGAGAAAAGGAGGCCGAGGGGTGACCTCACTGCTCTCTACAGCTTCCTGAGGAGGGGAAGTGGAGGGAGGTGCTGGTCTCTGCTCCCTGGGATCCAGGGATAGGAGATACAGGAACAGTCCAAAGCTGCACCAGGGGAGGTTTAGACTGCACATTAGGAAGCATTTCTTTACCGAGAGGGTGGTCAGACACTGGAACAGGCCTTCTAGAGCGGTGGTCGATGGCCCAAGCCTGTCTGTTTAAGAGGCATTTGGACAATGCCCTTAATAACACACTCTAACTTTTGTTCAGCCCTGCAGTGATCAGGCAATTGGACTAGACGATCATTGTAGGTCCCTTCCAACTGAACTTTTCTATTCTATATTATACATCAAGAAGAAGAAAGGTTGATAAATTATCTTTTGTTATTTCTGATATTTCAGAAAATAATAAGTTTTTGGGATCTGTGCTAGCCAATAATGCCTTCTGTTTAGACAAGAACTGTTCATATCTTAAAGACTACAGCTGGTATTTCAGAAAGTTCAGTCCTTATTTGGCAGCTGTCTTCATCACACCCTTTCCTTCTCTTCACCCAGAAAATAAGTTTAGTTTATGGTTTCAGTATGATTCTCTGCTAACCTCTGTAACACAGAGGGAGACGCTGTCCAGGTGGCAATGATACACAAATTCAGTTATTCCTAATTACAGATAGTTCCATCAATTTATTTTGTCAATGACTAGCTTCAAAGGTTCCCCAAAATCATCAAGAACTGTGGTGGAACTATTCTTGCCTTTTTTGACATATAACTATGTATTAAGGACTTTTTAATTGCAAGCTTATTGCCAAGAGGGTAAATATATAGGCCTAAAAAGCTTTGTAATGGGATATGCAGCATTTCACTATTAAGCCATTCATCCACATCTGGTCTAGCTTAGCAGTAACCTAAAATCATTACCGTATGAAGGCTCCTTCCTAAGTTATGCAAAATGAACCTATTTAGTTCAGTTTTCAAACTGAAGAAATATCCACATCACAAAAGACCCATTAAAATATCCTGCAGAGTCTCCAAGGATTTAAAAAATGAACTTGCTTAGCTGAAGTTAAATTTATTATTGTGTTCTTAAATTGCTGCTGATTTGTTTTTTGCATGCTGTAACCATACTGGATAATGCCATTAGATATATTTTGTTGCATATTGTACTGTAAACTTCTTAGACTGATTCCCAATACGACTAGAAATCGTGCATCATATCCATTAGATGGCCGCAGAGGAGTTTGCAATGTTCATGCTGTTTTGACAGGGGCTGAATAGGAGCCTGTGGAGTCCTTAAGCAGCAGTTAACTTCTGGCCTGCCTGTATCAGCTGTTACCTCATTCTCCCTCAGCTTGTTACAGCCCACAGCAAACCTATTCAGCCTGTAGCAATCCAATTTCTCCCCTCTTTTGCTTGAGGCAGCTCTTACCAAACCCTTCCTGCCCCGTGCCCCTTCTCTAAGGCTTTCTCCAGACTCTCCCTCACCAGCTGGGCTGTTCCTGGCTGCCTCTCTGTATCTCCTTGTGCGGCCCTGATACCACGCCCTGGGCACATTCTTTTCTTCCTCCCAAGCCCCTTTCCTGTCTGCCCAAGCACCCTAAAAGGATACTACTGACTGTCTCGTTCAGCACTCTCCACATATTTCTAGCTGCAAGAATCAATTCTTAAAATAAATTTAAAAAAAAAATCTAACCTGTCAATAAGTGATGGAAGGAGTACCTAATAGCGCTGTTATATGTCATATAACCTCAGGAACCTGATGAGGTTCAACAAGGGCAAGTGCAGGGTCCTGCACCGGGGGAGGAACAACCTCATGCACCAGTACAGGCTTGGGGTGGACCTGCTGGAGAGCAGCTCTGCGGAGAGGGACCTGGGTGTCCTGGTGGACGACAGGTTAACCATGAGCCAGCAGTGTGCCCTGGCTGCCAAGAAAGCCAATGGGATCCTGGGGTGCATCAAGAAGAGTGTGGCCAGCAGGTTGAGGGAGGTTCTCCTTCCCCTCTACACTGCCCTGGTGAGGCCTCATCTGGAGTACTGTGTCCAGTTTTGGGCCCCCCAGTTCAAGAAAGATGAAGAGCTACTGGAGAGAGTCCAGCGGAGGGCTACAAGGATGGTGAGGGGACTGGAGCATCTCCCCTACGAGGAGAGGTTGAGGGAACTGGGCTTGTTCAGCCTGAAGAAGAGAAGGCTGCGAGGGGACCTTATAAATGCCTACAAATATCTGAAGGGTGGGTGTCAGGAGGATGGGGCCAAGCTCTTTTTAGTGGTGCCCAGTGACAGGACAAGGGGCAATGGGCACAAACTGAGGCACAGGAAGTTCCGTCTGAACATGAGGAAGAACTTCTTCCCTCTGAGGGTGACGGAGCACTGGAACAGGCTGCCCAGGGAGGTGGTGGAGTCTCCCTCTCTGGAGATATTCAAGACCCACCTGGACAAGGTCCTGTGCAGCCTGCTGTAGGTGACCCTGCTTCGGCAGGAGGGTTGGACTAGATGACCCACAGAGGTCCCTTCCAACCCCTACTATTCTGTGATATTCTGTGATATTCTGTGATATAGGAGGTCATGTCACAATTCTTTAATATCCTCTGACATACCTGCCACATTGCTGGTACACTGCTTTGCAGGCCTGCACTCAAACTCACATGGTAACACAGTATGTGTTTTGGGGTAGGGAGGAGATGCTCAGGACTTTTGTGTGCATCTGTGCGTGACTTCACATGCTAAGTCTCTCTTTCTGACAACGCTAACATCAATAACCATAGAAATATAACACTAATACCAAAACACAGTACTGTGTTCAGCTGCTCTGTTTTTAGGATCTGCAAAACAGCTGGCATTTACCGTTGATTTCTCCAAAATTGGTTTGAATTGTATCAGCAAATAGAGTTGTGGATCTTGACCCCAATGTTCCTACTGCCCATCTACTTTGTCACTATTATCCATGCTTTGTCATTAAGTGGGACTTCATTCCCTGGGGCTATCATAAATAATTCCTGTAAATTCATGTTTAAAGTTTGCCATCAAGCTTTAGTGCAAAGAAATCACTACTTGATGCTTTGTTTCCTGTACAAAAAGAACCTTTTCTTCTCATATTCAGTGTTGGGAATTTTTCATATTTCAAATAGGAGCAAAAAATCCAACAAAACTCTAAGACAATATCAAGCAGTCTAGCCCTCTCCACATAAAAATCAATAAATTTTTTAATGTCACTTTTAGGCCACATATATCTTACTTAGCCTTTTAGAAAATAAAGCCACACATCTTTAAAGCTCTTGATGCATTCCTGAAAATTTTGGCGTCTTTACTCTTTTAAAGCTATATTTCAAAAATTGCAGCCAGGATAAAGCAGTTCAAATTTGTTAAGATTTTTTTTTTATCGTTTCTCAGGAAGGCAAAATATTCATGTTAGCTTCTTGAAAAATGAATTTAATATGCACCTGAATAATATTACTGGTGCTCAGATCTTAATCAGCTTTCCAGCACACAAAAAATACTTTAGCACTCGACAATACAGTAACAGCAACCTGAACTTCACAGGCAATACCAATAAAATTTTAATTATTTGGCAGGAAGCTGAGGAGCAAGATTATTCCCCCTTCTTTACAGTAACACAGCCCTTTTTTAAACCTTTGAATCTCAAATGAGACACACACATTTCAAATGGTTTTGCTGCTTCCAAGAATTCTGCTTGGCTTCATCCAGTTTACCACATGACACTTCCCTTGCGGAAATCACTGAACCAGAAAGAAGAAAAAAAAAAAAAACCCACACCAAAAATAAAACCAGCCCACATAACATGGGAAGATACTGGGCCTGAAGCTTATTAGCGACTCCAGACCCGCACATTTGTTTTTCCATTAGAAGTGAAACATGAGAAGTCAACAGGAGCAGAGTGAGACCTGCACCAAGAACTAAACACCTCTTGAGGCAAGTTTCAGCGGCATGCCTGTAATAGGTGCAGCAGAGGAATGATTGTGAGAGGAAAAAGGTGCTAAGGTAGCTTCAAGACTAACCTTGTGCCGACATTTCTGGGCAGCTCCAAGACATAATTTATAAGCATGCAATATAATCACAGGTAATAAGCAGACCAAACCCCACTCACTGCTGCTGTGCTGCAGACCCTGCTCCTCCCAGCCTCTGCACTGCTCTCAAGAGAACTCTTGACAGTCTTCCTCCTCATCACTGCAGCAGGAATTATCTCACTGCAAAGCCTGGGAGCCATTAAAGTACCATTCTGCCTTTTTAGCTCCCTCACATTTATTTAAAAACAAAAACCCTCACTCTCAGAAGCTCACATTTTATTTGTGTGGTTTTTTTAATCTAGTTTTTCCTGCTGTGTTTCAATATGTTCTAGATTTGTTTCTTGGAGTTAAAGTTAATGCCCTGGCACACACACTTGATGAGCTAGTCAAGTGAATACTTAGATATCAGTCTCCATTCCCTCCCCATACATCTACACCCCTAGTCTCTTTAATCTTAAAGAACAATATTTTTCCTCCCCTTAGAAAAGGATATTATTTATATTGCATTAGCACCCAAAAAGGGTACTATTGTATGACTCATAACAATGGGGAAACATTATTGGACTTTTTTTTACTCTCAGTACCACAGAGCTGCCATTAGATTCATAGATTTTATATCAAATGGCTGGTAATATGACCTACATCTTTACTCATCTTCTAAAGGCTCACTGAACAGAATTTTATTTGTTATTGAAGTATTGCCTATTTCATCCCATTTGAATCTAATTTTGATTCTAAGATGGCTTAGAAGAGATTGTTAAAATGCTGCAAATAAACTGTAGCAAATGATGTCTGATAGTATAACCAACTCTGAAGTTTTTTGATTACAAACAATGCAAATATTCATAGAGGTTTAGTTTGCAAAATAATCATGTTGCAATAGTATATTCCTGAGTATTTTAGTACCCTGTGTGAAGATCTTTTAGGATTACTTGAAACAATTTTCAGAAGGAAGTTTGAACCATTTCCAATATACACATTCTACATTCCATTTAATTATTCATTCTCTAGTCTTTGTTGAACACGGGTAATTGCATTTCCATTTTAGCAGATAATATAAATTCATTTATGAAGTTAGATTTAAAATATGGGTAATTAAAATTGAGTTACTTGTTTACAATTTGTCTGATCATAGAACTACACAGATCAACAGAAAAGATCTATTTGGCCTTTTAATCATTAGTACATTTCTGTGGGAAGTTTAAATTGTAGATGTAAAGATGTCTGATTTTGGTTTTAAGAAAAAAAGCTAAATTTTCCTTATGGCACAGCTAGCAGTTATGAACCATCAATAAGATGAGAAGGGCTTAAACAGAGTCTTATGGCACAGATCACATTTTCCTCGCTTTCAGTAAAATGCTTTGAAAGGCTGGAATAAGGCACCATACATCCTGGCCCAGGAGATAACCACCTCTAAGTATTCAATACATCTAGCATTTTTTCTTATAAAAGGATTTAATCTACCAAAATGATTCTTTTCTCAGCTCCCTGCAGGGACAAGTGAAACACTGGACTTCCTTCCACTAGGCTGTCAGGATAAGTTATTTTGCTGATCAAGGATCCTTAATTACCCAACACTAATAAATCCAAGACAGGCTAATCATAATCCCTGAGGCCTTCTCCAGTCTATAAAAATATTGGTTAAAAAAAAAAATTGAGCCCTGCCAAACTGGTGTTTTTCCTGGCTCCCAGTGCTATCAAATTTCACTATCAGAACGTATAATTTTCAGGTCTAGAGGGAAATACCATTCCACAGACTGAAGCTTTCTTGAGGTTCTCTACAAACTCTGCCTTCCCTACGGTTGTCCCATACTAATGAAAGCACCAGACAAATCAAAGAATGTTTCTCAGAACCTTATTTTATCTTCATACATTTGATTAGGTCACTGCTGTCCAGGGTCTGAACTTATCAAGGATCAGTGCAAACCATGAGGTAATAAGTTTATAAGAATAATACAAAAACCCTCACTAATATTCCATCAACAATTAACACTCAGTAAGAACACAGAGAAAAACACAAATCAATTTATAAGTCATTCAAGAAAGTTCAAGAAAATATGCTGTTGCAATTCAAATATGTCTAACACTAATTTTAGGTGCTGAGTTTAGCATACTAGCTTGTTTTATTTACATGTTATATACATCCTTAGATTTTTCTTTTTTAAACAGTTTGAAGGCTTAATATTGGAATCAAAGCTCCATGCCAGTATATAAGTCTAAGGAAGACTAAAATGAAGTGGATTTGAAACTGTACTGGGAGTCAGAAAAGAATACAGGTTGATTGTGGGAGCTACTTCTAGTCTTGATCACTCATGGAGTGCCTTTCTTGCCATGCTCCTCTCCCCTGAGCCATTGGCACATGAATTGGAAATGTACATCCTTAGCTCACTTGACGCTTACAGCTATTCTGGTTTCTATAAATAAATATTTATTAGACTGGAAAGAGCAATATCTCCAGAACCCAGGGGTCTGCCTAATTCAGGACAGATTTTAGTCCTGTGTATCTTATATCTTATTTTAATGTATATCCATCAATCATTAGTTGCTTTAGGTAGTTTGCTTTCTGAACTAAACCTAGGAAAAAAAATTTTCATGAAGATCAACAATAGGTGTTTTAATGAATCAGCAATGACTGAGAAAACAGCATTTTGTAGAATAATTCTTATCAAGCTCTAATTGTGGAAAGGAACCCTTGAAGATCATGCAAAAACATGGTGAGTCCCCCCTCTTTCCCAAAAATGAATAATTTATTTTCCAGCAGAATGGCATGCACATACTGCCTCAAGGTTTACAGACCAGGTGCTGCTGCCTCTCTCTCTCTATATGGTAATGACTTAGATTCAGCCAGTTCAGCCAGGAGACATATCTGGCTGGTCTTTTCAAACTTAATTGTGGAATTAAGCTGGTATTTTCAATTAAGCAGGCTCAACGATTTGGCAAGCACTACTTAAAGATATAATTTTTGTGCTGCCAAAACCACTGTTTTCCATACATTTGGTAAGTCTTCTACTGTGCAATCCTTTCTCCTAGGACAAAAATCCCTTTTGCATTTTATTTTCAGCACCCACATCTGTGTTTTATTCAGCAAAGTTCCCTTGCACCATTCTGTCTGGTATCTGCTGCTCTCTTGCCTGTATATATGTGTGTGCAAATTTAAACTGATAGCAGTGTCGCCTAGCACTTACACAGAGTGGTTTACAACAGAGGTCAGTATCATTATGTCCATTCCACAGATGATGAACGAGAGGCACAGGTTCCGAGACAATGTGCAAGGGGCACTTTTCGTATCAGAGCCAGAAGCAGTTTCCAGGTTTCCTTGATGCATGTATTGCAGGCCACTGTGACTTTGTGACACTGTGCCTCTTGGACAAAGTGACTTTACAAGTTACAGCAAAGAAAAGGGACCACACACGTAGGACCATATCATGAGCGAGTGGTCAGGAGGTTTGAGGGGGAACTGCACCACCACAGGCCAGCAAATGAAACTGAATCTCCAGCCAAATTCAGAATGACATAATGAAGCTGAACAAAAGAAAGAATTAAGAAGTCTCCTGCATAATTCAGAGAAACACACAATGAAGTCTCTTCATTTATTTAAAGGCTTACTTTAAAAAGCTTTGCAAACAGGTGCCAAGCACTTGGAGGGTTAAAATTCTTTTCTTCTGAAAAAGCAGTCATCACTGTTGCTGATACACTGTCTGTCTCTACACCACGCACAGAGCATATTTTCACTCCACCTTCTCCAGATACAAGAAAACAAAAAAAATCCCTTAATTATTTTCAAAAGTATCTCCATAATGTCATCAAAAACTAAATGGGGGTGGTGTTGTTAATGACCTCGTAAAATACTAGGATGAAGTTTTGAAAAGGAATTAGACTAGATGACACATGAAGAATCTATGAAATACAACCTGTGTACTTTAATAGCTGACCCTTAAAATGGCAACTCGCATATCTGCTGTGTCACTGCCTTAACGACAGAGACTAGACATGCTGAAATCTGACAGAGAGCAGCCTTTTATAGCTGAAGCTACGGGGTTTGGGTGGGAGTTTGTGGTAATCGAAAATCCCATTTATTATTCTAACAAAACATGCTATGTTTTAGCGGACTAGCTAAGTGCTGTTTGACATACAGGAAGCATACGTACTTGCTAGTGCCTTGGCCAGAGAATTAGCCTTCTCAGCAGGAAAAGCTGCTTCTAAACATGATCTAACACATTTGAAAACTGTAAGCAGCCTGGAGTAGCTACATGCAACAGCTTTGAAAGATGTCCTTATTCGAAAACATTCTCAATAGCCCCTAGTTACTCTGTCAATAGCACTCAGCTCTGAAGTGCAGTTAGTTTTTCATGACAAAAACTAAGTATTGAGACAAGCCTTCCATTAGCTTTGTCATTGCTAACTAGTATTTGATTTGAGTTTCTTTAAAGCTTGTCTTGCAATATCAGCTTAAAAACAATCTCACGCAGCCCTCAGACTTGACAATATCTTGCTCCCTTCTTTTTGGTTTGTATTCACTGTATGAGTTCTATCAGCCTCTATATCAAATAGACACCAGTCAAAGATCTTATGTTTACTGTAAGGGCAAAAATGCAATACAGGTCGCCTGTTCAACATTATTTCTCGGTGGGCTCAGTTACAAGCATCTAAGGTGGTACTTTTTAGTGCAAACCAGACATTTATCTTGACTTTCCAGCTCCCTACCTAATAAACCTAGTATTTTAGTAGGCAGGTATGTTGTTTTCTTAAATTTTTTACATCTATTTTTCAGAAATATTTTTTACATTGACTCCTTTTGCAGTTAATATTCTGTCACAGCAATCTGTCAAAGGACAAGCACTTCTCTAGCCAACAGACGAAATGATGTTTTAAAACTTTTAAAACAAATGCGCTGATTTTTTTAGGAACTAAGAAGCGCACAGAACTTTTTCCTTTCTGTTGCCAACTAAGCATATAAAGGTCCAGCTTCCAGCAACTAAGGTACAGATTTTTATTATTTGTTTCATTTTAAACAATACAATCAAGTTTTGTCTAAAAAAGGTTGACAAGCAGATCCTCATCTTTTGAGAGACTAGAACACTCCCCAAGCTCATTGTGTTCAGCTGCAGCCTAATTTAGGGTGGGTAACAATCATTTTTTGCCTTAAATCCCTTGAAATTCCACAGATCTCCACTACGAGCTCAGCTTTATCCAATACAACCAAGAACCAGGAAAAGAACACCTCAGAAAACAAACACAGAAGCATAAACAGGAAAGTACAAAGACAGACAGATAAAAGATTCTATTTTTTGATGTATTTTATGAGCAATAAGAAAAATAGCTTCGTCTCTGCAAAATATTTTCCAAGAAATGTGGGCATGTTTCTTAGCCCTCATGAGGGATACTAAGGAAAAGTGGGGAAAATAGTTTCTCACCTCAATTTAAACTGAAAATTGATGCAATCTTGTCAAGAAAGACTTCACCATTTCTCAAGTATTTGTACAGCCCCTAGCACTGTAAGGATCCTATCCAAACTTTGGTAGACATATCTGAACTGTTTTGTTCTTTTAAAACTTAGTAATAACCCTGAAGTTCGAAAAGTTTTCTGTATATAACTTCTCATAAACCACTTTTTAGGGACTGTCCAGAGGAAATGCAATTTTTTCCAAGGGATTTGTAAGAAGAAAAGAATGACAGCTTGGTAAAAGAGAGCAATTATAGGCATAAAATTCAGGAACAGAAAGCTGGAAAGAGCAGGTAAGACACAGAGGAAGTCAACCCATGACAGAATTGAGCAGGAGCTGAAAACAAGAAATGCAAATATAACATAGTGTTCAAGGAGGAGTTTGAAGGTTAGGTGGGACGCATTTCAAGACTGAAGCAGAGATTCAGCTACAAGCTTTTAGTCCAGAGAGAAAACGCTGTGAAAATGACACAGCAAAAAAAAGAAAAAAAAAAAAACCACCTTGTTTTATATCCAGCTACATGCCTCCTTTATTTTATCCACACACCAAGCTGATAAAAAAAAATAAATATTATTCTTTAACAGCTCATGAAGCAACTTCATGTCTGCATCCTAATCCTGAAACTATGACAGCATCAAGCTCACAAGACAATCAGTGCAGGGCAATCCTTGGAAAAATAAAAAAAAAAAAAACCCACCACACAGATGCAAAAGTAATAGACATATGGTTAGACCGAAAACAGAACTAATTACCGCAGTTAGGTGCTTCCTCACCTGAAAGCTAGGACTTCTTTTAGTACAGCCTAATGCTAACAAAGGCCGTCTTTTTAAGTGTGTCAGCTCCCACTGGACATTGTACCATGGGGGCTGGGAAATCTATTTCATAGAGCTAGTTCCTCAGAAATCACAATCAGCTGAAAGACCTCTTTGCCAAAGAGGGAGAGCACATTTTGGCTATATGCTTAGTATATTCGGTGCTTATGAGAAAGCAACTGGACTTGGTGCACCAGTGGTACTTGGGGTCAGGCCTCTCTGTGCCTGCACCCAGGCTGACAGAAGCTCAACTGCTGCATGGAGGGTCCTGTGGTTTCCCCTCGCACAGCGCCTTTCTACTACTGTCTTACCCTACAAAACAATCACAGTAATCTGGAGAGCTGACTATTTGTCTTGGGTGCTCGTAAGAGTTCCAGAAGCCACTTAGCTGGCAAAGGTAAGAACAAGTCATTAGTATTAACAGTGCTTATCCTCCACCCTTAACTTCGAGGCCAATACTCTCCACAGGACACAATGATTATCCCAGGCTGAAGAACACTTCACTTACATTTACAAGCTATCTCCACTTCCAGGTGCTTTAGAAGACCTTCATTCACCAGTTGAGGAAGGTCCCTCCTTGCCTGGTACCGTGCTTGAATACTGGACAAGGAACAGGAGGCGACAGCATTTTGGCCAAGGCTGTATCTGACATGTGCCATGAGAACTGAGAGTTCACACAGAGCAGAGAGCGTTCCTGGCTTTAATCGTCTTGTCTGAAAGTGCCAGACATTGTAAACTGCAAAGAGCTGAATTTTTTGACCTTGGAGGGATGAAAAGCTGAGTCAGCCTTGCTGGGATTCAAAAGTTCCCAAGAGTCTAGATACTTGAAACCTGTAGTTCAGCCACAAAACAGGAAGGGAAGCACTATCTGGATTGTTTTTCTTATTTATTCCTCGACCCTTTTCCTCATAAAGCAAAGCTTTTCTGAAGGCATTTTAAACATAAGAAATCTTTTGCTTCAGGAAAGCACATTTTGATACTTTTAAAGAGTGATTTTTGTGATGACTCTTCTGACATTCTATATATACATATACACGTGTGCGTATATATATATATATAGCATGACTATTCATGTAGTTAAAACTACTACGACCGTAGTGAACCAGTTAAGAGATTTATATTATGCATTTTCAGGTTTTATTTGATGGATGTGAAGTGGGATTAGGTGTTTTTATTTTTAAATCAAGAGAAAATGTTAGATATAAAACTGTATATCAGAAAGAAAATACTCCACAGGCCTTTGTACAAGAGAACTGATTAAACAGCATACATACCTGCTCAGCAAACAGGGGACCGGGAGCCTTGAAGCACTGACAAAATAGAAAATGTCTACAGCAAAAACTTGTTAGGGTTAGCAACGTGGCTGAGGTCTCTCTTTGCCTGTGCCAAACCCTGCAGAAGCTGAGAAGCCCAGGATGGCAGCCGCCTTCTCAGGACAGTTCTGGATCATGACAGTGAGGTCAGATATGATTGCCCATCTATCAATGCTTCCACCCACTGTACGTCCTGCTCCCTCACTCCATAGGGCAGCAATCTAGACTCCTCCTGGCTCTCCATTCATCTCAGATTTTCATTTTGCTCCTTCCCATCCTGTGGCAGGACAGACCCGGCCCAGCCCAGGTGACTCGTGATAGGGGAAATGTATACAACCTTTCTTATTTCCTGCTGCTAGCACCTGCTTTAATGAGTGGCTGTTTTCATCAAATAGGCAAAACAAAAGGCACCTTTTCCCTCTCCAGTCCACAGAAATGCTAGTATTCACACCTAAATTAGTTGCAAGATGACTCCTTGAAGTCATCTTTGTGCTCATGTATAAATAATTTTATTCCAGTAGTACCAGTACAGTGTGTCATCACAGAATGTACAGACACTTCATTATATGGCATAGGCCATACTTACAACACAAAATATGAAAATGCTATAGCAACAGATAAACACGGTATCTTTCAATATATAAATCTTTTTTCCTTAAAATACAAGTCTGGAACTTCAGACGTTCTGGCCAACTGTACCTCTCTGAAGCTAGCAGCACTCAGCAGAGACCAGGAAAAATAAAAAGTCAAGCCCAGAATTTTGTCAATATTTCTTTCATGATGCAGCAGTGATTTTTACATAAAAGCGCAATAAAATCAAGACATGACATAGGATTTTTTAAATTATTTTTAATTCCTCAACTATCTTGAAGGAAATATTTCACCAGCATTTTGGTAATGTCACCAGTTTTAGTGAATGGCTGAGCACTTCTGATAAAGAGGACTCCTTTGACATGACTTTCCAGGGCTGAGTTCCTGGGCACAGACCCATTCCAGACCTGTCAGGGGGTAGGAGAGACAGGACACCCACCACCCACCACTGTTCTGCTGCAACATGACCTACAGAAGAGAAAGTCTAGAGCACAAGATTCCCTCAACTCTTCTTTAGAGGAGAAAGGGTTTTTTCCACTGAGGTCTAAGCGTGCTTTGCATTGTCATATGTTGACAAAAAACTCCACAAAGCATTAAAATTCTACCAACTTCCATTGCTGGAGTCAGGTTTTGCCATCAACTCCTGCAGCTGTTTTGGGAGGAACCAAGCTTCTGTTTCTCTCTGCATTCAGTGCTAAGCTACGCAGGAACTATTTAACTGATGATATAATAAAATCCTTTAGAGTAAAGTTTACACCCATCACTAGTATACGCCCATCTCCGACTACACATCAGTATGAAACTGCATATACAGAAGAACTCTAGCCCCCAGGTTAAGTGTCCAGATTCAGCCAGTTTGGGGAAGAATCCAGGTATTTACAAAATGTGTTGTTTTCAGCAACTATGAGTAAAACCAGCTGTTGAACAAAACTGAAAGCAACAGAGTTTTCCTACTGTTGAATGCTGTCTCACAATTGTTCCTTTTATGAACCTGCCTCAAGAGCAACCAAACTTTTATTACATCTGTAGCGTTTCTATATTTGTTCATGCTCTGACTCAGGCAATCAGGCTTGCTCTTTATTGTAAGACCCTCTTCATCACTCCATACTTTTCCGTATCCTCATATACAAACCTCAATGAAACACTTGAGCCCATATGAAGATAAACAGGAAGTATTCTACTATCAAGGCATTCAGCTGGAGTCAGAATCAGCTGAGATGTTCACCAAGAAAGAAGTAGTGTCACCATAGCTCCATTATTAGCAGGTGTTTCCCAGGGCAAACAATGCTGTGAGAAGTATGTGGAATAGAGAGTAACAGGAACTTAAAAAAAAAAAAAGTTTGAAAAACAACACAATTTGCATTGTCATTACTAGAAAAATACAAAAAATACCTGCACTGGGGGCTTCATAGCAGGTCATCTCTCCATTAATACCATCAAAAGTTGTTCTTTTTCCCCAAAATATGTTATTTTTAACTATTGTATGAGAAATTCTAGTGATAAGTCACATGCAAAAACTGACAGAATACATTGTTATTAATAAAGGCACAATATTTCAACCAATATGTCTTACTCCACTCCTTATTAACTGTTTTTCGACGGTCCCTAAAGTTGCAAGTCAAATGCATTGCTCACTGGCTCTATTCACATCTCTAACTCTGACACTAGGCAGACATCAGCTGTTTCGCCCTCCCTCCCATCTTCTTGGTAACTCATACCTTCCGAGCTTGCCTGATGAGAGCACAGCAAGCACAGGAGACCACTACTTTCATACTGTAAAATGCATCACAAATAAATACAGCAGCATCATTCTGATGTTCACTTACAGTCATCTGCTTTGTGTCTTGCAGCAGAAAAAAAGCCAGCAAATACACCCAGACCATGCTGAAAAAGCACGTACGATGCAGTACAGACAGTCTAATTAAAATATAGGAGCTCCATTCCAGCTTGTGCCAGACAAGACCATGGCACCCAGCTTTATGAAGAGCAGTCAGATCTCATTATATTTACTACTCCATACTTTATCAAGTATAAGGGGCTAAAAACCACAATAAATATAGACATCACTGCAAGATCAGTGGTTGCTATTTTTTCTTGCTACACTTCTGAAATACAAACTACACAGGGAGAACAGAGTCAGAGACCACTCCCTAATTCCTAGTGGACATATTGATCAATTAAAATGACATGTGTCTGGTCTTTTCTTTCCTTCTAACAGCAGGCAGCTGAAAGACTGAATCTTTTAAACATGCAAAATCAAACAATTAACGTTGTATACCATCCAGTAAGATTAACTTGAAGTTAAGCAAAATTAGTCTGGCCTCCAGAAGCCAGATCTTAATACAAAATAAACAGATATTGGACATTGTAAAGACTGCTAAATATTATAGACATGATTTTAAGGAGCTTGCTAAATATAAATATGCATTTTATTCCCACGATAGAGGTGGAAGCCTTTATAATTATGCCTATTCTTATTTTATTCATAGCAAAATCCCTCAGAACACCTGAATCTTTGGCTACACCTTTTACTGCAGTTGCAGCAGGGGGAAGAAAAAAAAAAAAAAAAAAAGAGCTTGTTTTCCTTCCAGTAAAAGACAGCTCTAAAATTCACTAAATTCATATTACTACTAGAAAAACAGACTGAAAGAATATCAAAGAGTAGAAAAGCTAAAAGCTACTGTACTTTCAAACTATCTGTTTATTGTTTGACAATTACATCAATGTTTTGCTTTTTTTAAGAATATCAACAGAAATAGGATAGTACTGAACCATGTTTAAAATCAGTACTGTTCCAGCTGCTTGTTCAGCACTGGTTCGCAAAGTATTTTCTGTACTGTCATGTTATGGAAGGCCAATGAAAGTAAAAAGGTGATATTCATGCCATTAAAATAAAATAGGCTAAAAGAAGGGCTACACATAATAGGAATGCTTAAATAAAGAGACAGAGAAAGGAATAAGCTGTGTTCATAGCACCAAAATTGAAAACAGCTATTCTTTCCATTTAAGCAAATCAGACTGTAGCAACTCCAATTGGATTGTGAATTTTAAATACATTCTCTTAAAATCCTCAGGGTATTACCACAAATGCAACGACAAGTCTAAACATTCAGATGGAATGTGTTTTCTGTAGGCCTTTGTCTTAGCCTGTCTGCCTGAAAAATAATATTTAGGCATGCAGCATCTTTTTTCAAAATGATTTTCACAAGGCAAACCCCACACATTCTCATATTAGGAAAACCTCATAAAACAGGAAAAAATAATGGCGCAATTAAGAACAGCACAGCATTTTGCACTTACCATGTCCTGTTCAAATCATCCTCTTTTGATGTTTACGGCACATCTGTAAGATGCAATACTAGGAGGTGCCTTGTGTGACCTGCTGCATGATGCTGTGACATCAGTTCAGATGATGCAGCTCATTATGGGAAAGACTGCTGTTGCCATGGCAACCGAGATGTGATATGAATCCTTACTGCATTTCCAGGGGAGCCCAAGACAATACGGAAGCCCTTTAAAGAAACAGACAAAATGCAAACAGGCTTTTAAAGTACTGTGCCGTAGATTTTAAAGCCCATGTTCAAGCACATGCCTTTTATTAAGGAACATTTTAGACAAAATATTCCCGCGTGGTGATACAGAATCAAGATGTATGAGCTATAAATGATTTTTATATTTAGAACTTAATATCATGTGTGTCAATTTAAGAACAAATTTTATAAGTGAAATTCATTTAATCATCTAAGAGAACCTTACTTAAAATAAACAGTTGGTAGTATGATTTTAACACTAGGGCTGTAAAGACAATAGTTTTTGAACAATATTTTAAGAAATATATTTTTCCACCCTGCCCCACCCTGCTCCCACATCCAATCTGTCATTTACGAGAAAATTCTTGTTGCTAGGGAAAAACACTTGATACTTCAAAATGAGCAGATTTCACACTGTTGAATGAATGATAATGAGTTTAAAAAAAAAAGAAAAAAAAAAAGGGCTTTTTATTCACAAGAGGGTAAAGAAGTTTCTAGCCAACCAAGTAAAAATCTCCTTATCATTTTTCAACTGTAGGGCAACCTGCACTATCATCTGCATGCTGAGTAGCCTGGCTTTCATCTGCCCATCAGGCAGACGGATGATTGAGGACTTTGAAAGACATGGGCAAGCTGCGTGCCTAGTGGGTCATGCTGCTGCTAGCCTCCACCTCCCAGGTAGAGTGGGAAGGGCAAGGAAGGGGAGACCCCCTCCCCGCAACCTACCTGAGGGGCTGGGACTTCAGGCTGAGCCAGTAGATATTGCCTTTGGCTCCAGGAGCCTGCTCGCATCCTCTGTTCACAGCAGTGATGAGAGGCAATGGCTATGTGAACAAGTACTAAAAGGAGCTGTCCGGAAATTAAAATTCACACCCAAAGAAGAACCAGAACATTTCTGGCCACTTGCCAGTTCTGTTTGGATGAGAAAAGTTTCTGGCAAAACATGCTTTCCCTAGTCATAAAATCCCTTTCTACATGGTAGGAAAAAAAGTACACAAAAGGCTGAGCCCTATATACTTGATATGCTGACGTCCAGAGTAAAACAAAAGCCCAACTAGAACCAAGAAGCCTCAATGCCCTGAAGATGTCCAATAAATATGTGTGCCACTGTCTGCAGCCCTTCATGCCATTAAACTTCAGCTTGTGAGTAAAAACTTTGATCTTTGATTTCAGAGGAAACCATAGGAAATGCTTACACCCTGTTACCCATCACTCATCTTTGGAAAAAAAAGAAAAAGAAAAAAGTGACATTCATAGCTTTTGATTAGTGGATTAAATACAAAGCCTCTCCATAAACCTAGGAAATGTCATAGCCTTTCTAATTAGTGCTGTCTTGATGCTGTGTGTTCTCATTTTTGACAGTTTCTCTCTTCTAACACAAATCCTATGTTGTTGGACTAGATGATCCACAGAGGTCCCTTCCAACCCCTACCATTATGTGACTTCAAACAACACAATAAAGCTCTCAAACTGATTCAGTATCAAATCCAGCCTAGTGACCCACAGTAAAGTGTTGCTCACAAAAGAACTGTAGCTCTGCATTTTTTTAAGATTTAAAACTTTCTTAGGTCTCTGAGAATCTAATTCACAATTTGGCAGAGGAGAACATGGTTGAAATATGATTTAGGCTGGACTGACACGAAAGCTAAGGAATGTCACTGCAACTTAGCAAAGTTTACAGTATGCTGAATGACGTACTGTTCAAATGACACGAACTGAAAGCTTTCTCTAAAGGAACTATTTCTCTTCTGCTAATTACTATTTGCTGTAATTTTTCCTACATTTACTACTACGGGAATGGAGTTGAAAGGAGGCAGTCAGCTTTTGTTTTTCCTCAGGAAAATGATGAGACTCAGGGTCATCACTATGGCAAGCCAGGAGTCATCATGTGGTCGATATGAGGGCTCTGCCTCACGCCTGCCAGCTTGGCCTTTGCTCCTGAACGCTGGGGAAGTGCAGCCGGTAGAGCTGGCACACAGGGGAAGCACACCCTGGGACAGCCCCACCACGCGCCCTGCTCCAGGCCCTCCAGAACACACCCACCCGCGTGTGACCTCCATGTAAGCTCCTTTTGCAGGGGAAAAGTAGAAGCATGGCTAACGTGAACACAGGAGTATGGGGAGGGGAGGGAGGTCAGGAAGGAGCAGGGAAAATATCCGGCTGTTTTTACAAAGACTTCTGCCTTTTTACTATTAACTACAGACTGTATAAGTCTGTCTATTCACATATGCAAACGATTATAAGTAAATGGAGACAAAACTACAGTGATTTTCCTGACTTTTGAATGTTTTAGTATTTTTAAAATATCAGTCTGTTGTTTATTTTTCTCCAGAAATGTTTGTCATGAGCCAGGGCACATGTCAAATTGTGTGCAAGACAGCTACGCTAGGAACGTCCCAGGCAGAGTGTAAATTAAGGACTTGTCGCCTGGGTGTTATGAATGGTACTTCCTTTGAATCCCTTTTTTAAGAAAAAAACAAACAGAAAAATGAAGCCTTTGTTTTAAGACAGCTGCAGTTATTCACCCAACCCAGGACTGACATATCTTTTAAATCTAAGCTTTAAAATTGCTTTCCATTTGCATTCCTTCCAGTTCACTGGAACATGAGATTGAGAGAGCGCGAGCCCAACCCATCCTATCACCACATGAACACCTTGATCATTTTGAAGTATCACAAGTTGGTTCCCAAGTCAAAAGCACAGGGCTTTGACTATACTTTTTTCTATCAAAATAGAAATATTTTATCCTACTTTCAATCATAACAACACAGGGCATAAATTTCGTATTGTAAATTCTTATTTTAATCACATTCTTCCTCTCCAAAACAAGCTGTAGTGCCTTTGCCTTTCCCCACATTGGGATCCCCCCAATTATTTTGAAGGGAACAAGTTTTATTGATGTTCATCTGAAAGGAAGAAGTATTTCATCTACCTGCTTCCATTGTTTTCCCTTACGATCAGTTTATGTGGGTAACTAACATTTGCACAATCCAGAGGTTTTCAATAAGCAAGCCTTTGCCATGTAAGTGCCTTAGCTTTAAAAAGTTCTGTTTCCCTTCAGTAAGACCAGTAATAACCCAGGGACTAACCTTGACATGATTTACCTTCCGTTTAACTATGTTCAAGCAAATGAGTTAGGAACAACCTCACAAACACAGCTAACCAAAGTAAAACGCCATTGCAGACCTTTACTCTGCAAAATCCAGATGTTTCCTTTGGTGTTCTTTCCCCCTCCAAATGAAGGAAAGCAGTTGCTTACCAGTTGCCAGCTACCCTATCCAAATAGCCAAGAGAGAAAAGGGGAAGTACACCGAAGAACTAAAGGAAATGAGAATTGCATATTCTGAATTACCTGTCAGATAAGCCAGAAGCAGGCTTTAAATTAAAAATAAAATATATAAAAAGTAAAATCATAATTACTGAATGCTGATGTACAGCAGATCAGCAACGTGTAACGACACTCAGAGGAAGCCATGATTCTCATTCAAGATTTTGCAATCCAGTTCAAGAACCCACGTCCCAGATTTTGCATGGAGTGCCTTAACTAAACAGCTATATGTCAGGGTTTCCATTCCACCATTGACTGTGTCAGAAGGAAAGGCTAGGTCATACACATTGATAACAACTCTATCCCTTTTCTCTAAAAGGAAAGGGGTATAAATTGAGGTCTTACCAAATCTATTGTTTTGAATCCATCAACTGAACATTGCATTGGAAAGGTCAGAGATATATGTAGCCTGCCGTGACTAAACTCATTAAACATCTTTATCTACCTACATTGTAGGTAGGGGATATGTTCTGCTTTGTCATCAAGGTCACCTGAGCCTCTGTTCCTGCATTAAGCAAGACTACATGTGGGAGCTGCTGTTCTGGCACAAAGTTACACCGTTGTATAAAGTACAAAAAGCAGCAGCACTCCCACAACTACACAATTCAAACACGCTGGCCAGAACCATACACCACTTTCCAGTTTAGAGCCCCTCATTCATACTAAATCATTATGCAGAGAAGTCCTTGTTTACATGAGGAACACATTCACACTTGTTAACTACAGCCTGAAGGGGAACTAGCTCACTGGTTTCCTATCTGCATGTGGGTCTCGAGAGAGGCCATGAGATTAAAAGGCTGAAAACTCAGTTTCCCTAAGTGGAACTGCCTTGCTTCATCTTTTTGAAGGTTAAGTTTGTTACTGATAGTTCATTTGTTTCTTCTTTCCCTATAATATGAATGCATCTAGTGCAAACATCCAATACTCAGTCTATCCAAAAATATCTTCACAAATCATAAAAAATCCCCAAACGGTCAAGAATGTATAACAAACAAAAACAGCACTAACTCTACAACCTCAAAAAATTTCAGTCACTCCTTTTCTATATCCATATGGTAGAATAAAATTTTTCCATTCCAGCAACCTTACTGAATCATGACTCAACATGTTGTGTCAGAGAGCAAGGCAGCATCCTCATTCCCAACACACCAAAAGATTACAGCAGGAAATGAATAATGGGACACTTCTGCCAGCCACTAATGAGCTAAGGTCCTCAGAGACAAAAAACATAAATTCTAGGTGTTTTGGTCTAGCTCTGGACCAAATACTACATTGTTAGATCACTCCAGGGCATATAATATTGTGATATTAGTGTATTTGTTCTCCTTTGGTCTCATGCTTTCAGCCACTCAAGAAGTATATTATTAACACAATAAGAAAATGCCCTAGAAGGTCTTCAGCTTATTAAAATAGCATTTGTAATTAAAAAAAAAAAAGTAAAATTAGCTTGAGATATTTTTGCATTATGTTATTAAATACAAGCTATCTGCAATATAAAGACCAGTCACTTCTAGTAATAAAAATTAAGCTTTCCCAAATCCTGTAATTCTTGCCTCTGACCTTTCCTGCCTACTCCATCATTTACCCTTATAGACAGAAGCAGGGGTTACAGCCAAACCTGTTGACTAATATACCTCATTGTGTCACCTTTCCTTATCTTCTGAACTTGTTTCTTATGTTTTCTCTCCACTTCTACTGGTCACTTCATGTCTTGAAAACTTCTCCCCAATCACCACAGATCAATTTTGCTCCTTTCTATTCAGGGTATTACCAAAAAGTTCATCTTTCTAGCTCGTCTTACAGTAAGCTTTAAATCCACGAGCATTAAATCCTGTATAATCAACTCTTCTCTATTTTAGCTTCAAACATTCTGGAAAATGCTGCAGACTTTCATCTTGGTACTCATACAGAATTCACTACATTTTGCTCTGCCAGTAACTTTCCAGTCTATTCCTCCTACAAGCGCTTCCTTTTCCACTCCCTCCTGCCAACAAGAAAATTTCCTAGTTAAAAAAAAAAAAAAATCTTGACCTTCACCAAAACTGTACTAACGTAGTTTTGCAGAGCTCTAACCCTGTTTGCAAACAAATAGGAAAACAACAAGCTGACTACCATCACTGAATAACTTCTATACTATACTTGGTCATTGTGTTCTAAAACACTCTATTTTCCTTCTTCCACCTGAGGCTGCTCCAGTCAATCTGTGATGCTCCTCCCCACTTGTTTCACATGTTCGCTATGTATTGCATTTTAGGAACAACAGGCTAATGGCATAAACATAGTACATACAAGAGACTGAAAAGTCCATGGCAAAAGCTGAATAATCATTTTGGCTTCAGGCTACTGGATTTACAGCTATTTGCTCTGAAACTGGCTAGTATAAAGTTAGCTCATTCCACTCTTAGGCTAAAACTTCAGTTTAAAGCTAAGTCACCTACTTACTGTATGTACACCCATAGAGGCTAAAACACAGCATGGTTCTCCATACTAGTTAAAGCAGAGATCTATTTTTAGAATCTGAAGGCAACAGTCATTTAACAAAAAAAAAAAAAAACATTTAAAAATTGTTCTTAACAGGGCCAATGCTTTCAAAAGCATCTACTTAAAATGAGGCTGCTTTAATCTTTCATATTCTTTTTTCAAAAACTTAGTTCAACATTTCAACACAGTAGGATGGCAAAAAAGGTCTGGCTACTAGTGTAGCAGAATACACAGCTATAGGCAAAAAGAGGAAAAACCACAGCAGGAAGAACAGAGCAAGAAATATCAGATAGCTTGTGGTGATCATAGGTTGCTGCAAGGTACTAAAACCCACTATATAGCAGAATTAATTAGCACTGGCAGAAAACAACTCATTATCTTTTTAGGAAGTAAACGTTATTACCAGTTTGATAGTGTTGAAGAAAGACAATTTAGAGACTAAAATGCCATAGTCCATCAGCACGTTACAAGCCCTACTTGGCCTATTACTACTTGGCCTCATACTAACTAGTTTGTGTAGCAGGCACTTTTATAAGCAGAACGAAAAAATTCACATTCCAGTCATTGACCCATTTGCTGAAATGACCCAGATTCTAGCAAGGGAACGGGAGGTGCCAGGTGCCTATGCCTGGAGTAGAGCTGTACATACCACCCTCGGGACGCGAAGCTACAGCTTTGTGGCAGGGCTACCCAAGGCCTGACTAGCAGCACACACACGTGCTGTAGAAGCGACCTCACCAAACTGCGCAAGTTTACTCACTCTGTGCTGTAAACAATAACTGCTTACATTTACTATCCAAGGACAAATACAGTTAGTGACATTATTATTATGGCTAGAATATCTTGTTACCAACTTGCTTATTCAGAACACCTACCATGTGGTCATGCATGTACATCTTTAAATACTTTATTGCATATATTGAAAACATAGTCACTATTATTTCTATTATTTATAAGTTAGATATTATATTACAAACGTGCTCATAGCAGAATGGGCATTAACTATCTTTTGGACCTTGGACAAATACCCTTCACCCATCAGAGCTGAGGTACTATTTGTATCACCACCTCTCTACATCCCAGAGGCAGCTTGGGCTGCAGTTGTAGTCTATACAAACATTTTGGGCTTCAGAGACAAGAAAAACAGTTGAGCAAGTGTAATGTTAGCACCCAGACTGAAGCACAGCATAGATTTAGTGTCCTAGCAAATCCAGGCTTACTACAGACAGCACTGCCCTGGAAAACAAGTTTTCTAGATAGAAATGGCACATTTGAGCCCCAAGCCTGCCCTTCTTTTTCCTGCCCACGTAAACCCAACACCTATATAAAAAAAAAAAAAGGGGGACAGAAAAAGCAAAATTATCCACAGCCCTCCCCTGCCCTCAGTACAGCAAAGACAAAAAACCCTGACTGACCTGCCACCAGAAGCACACCCTGTGCCACCTCATGACCTCCGCACACTGAAATGGCCAAAACCCGGGCTCATCAGGGCCTACTGGCCCCACCTGCAGGGCCTTCCTTGCCCCCTCCTTCCCCTCAGCTCCCACCCCTTGCGTGGGCGCTCCCAGCCCAGCTGGTGCCAAGTCTGGTCACCAAGGCAGTACTGGGAGAAAAAGCCTTCTGCAGCTATGGCAACTTCTCCAAGGCCCCAGTATCTAACGTGACCCCGGACTACAGATGGAGTGGATTTCCCGCTAGAGAGCAGCTGAAGCCCATAATGTTCTGGCTGGGCTTTACCCCTGTTTTACCAGAATTTCCTTCAAAGCAGTGAAGCTGTTGAGAGTTTGAGGTGAAAAGGCCAAAGCCATGGCAGGGCACAAGTGCTGAATGGCTCTCTGATTTTTAAATGTGTTCACAGGATGTGAAATGTGAAATGTGTTTTTAAACACGCTCACAGGACGATGTGAGAAAACTTACGTCAAACCTCAGCAGCAAAGCAGATTTATCTGCCCACTCACATGGCCAAAGAATCTGTATGCCAAGCAAGCTGAGGGAGCTGCTGCGGGAAGAGCAGGTACCAGAGCTGGTTTTTGTCCTCCTCGGCCCAGGGAGGGAAAACGCAGCCCTGAGCTGACAGGGCTGAAATCTGAAAGCCTGGGCCAGCGTGCCTGCTGCCGCTCAGGGAAGAGCCCTCTCCCCGGGGCCAGGCGTGCTGGGGGTGTTCGGCAGCAATGCCCGATCCTGCTGCAGCACTGTGGGCCCCAGAGGCAACCAGGGCCAAAACACCACGCGGCAGCATTGTCCCCATGACTTACTGGATGCAACGCTCCCCCCCGACCCAGCGTGGCCCTGTCAGTTCACCCAGGTGCCTTTCAAAACCTGAACTAGGTCCAGATTGATTGGTCCTCATGTGTGTGCTGAAATCAGCTTTCTGGTTCAAAGCAGGAGCGTGTTTGTGAAGCAATTCTCCCAGTCATCCACGTTTATTGTACTTGGGTTCAAAGCACCAAGCAGTTTCTGAGGACATGAACTGCATTCCTTTCTCTCAAAGCTAAACCAGAAGATGAACTCCGTGAGTGCACCCAGTGCCCTCCAGCTGCTAAGAAGTATTTAATCCTGGGAACTGGACATGGTCTAGTCTGTGGTGAAACCTCCTGCAACGCTGCTAGCACAGACGTTAGGTCCCCAGCGCCGCTGTTTAGCTTCACCAGTCTGCTCTCGCACAGAGGCAGGGCTCGCTTGGGTGGGCGCTGCCGCTGGGGCAGGGTCAATGCGACCAGGCTGACCCTGAGGGTCCCTGCAAGGCCCCTGCGCTGGTCACAGCTACAGGAACAGCTGGCTCTGAACCACTCTGAACCAGCATGGTTAGCTCTGTGCTGCATTAGACTGCATCGCCTCAAAATCTGGCTTCTCCCTGAAGACAGTACAGCTGCATTCACACAGCACAGCATCTGATCTAGTAAGTCCTAGTGGACCTGAGCTGGCTCTGCATCATTGCCTCTTCCCCTCCCAGTCTTACAACAAAACCACATCTTTTCCCCACCCTCCTCCTCCTCCTCCAGGCTCTCCCTACACCACAGCCCATGTCACCACCCCTCTCCTTTTCTTGCATCCTCCCCTTACAAATTACCTGCATCACTCAACTTCTGTGTGCTCTTGGTCTTTGAATTCTCTCAAAACCACAATTTGCGTGTGTTGGTAGAACTTTTCAGACGTTACTGGCCACAGCCTCTGAAGACTGCATTCTCACTTGGTGTGGCTGTGCCTCCACAGTCCTTGGTATAGTAAGGCTGACACTGCCCCGTGCCTTCATAGCCCCTGTAGGTGTCTAGTCTGGCCTTTGCCCGACATGAGGAAGGAACAGGCATCTGTGCTTTGGATGGTAAATGAGAGATCTTACTATTGCAAGGCTGGATTCCACAGTTTTCTGCATAAAATTCGTTAAATGCAGCTGAGCTGATGCAGTTGTCCACTTCCTTCCTAGTCCCTTCTTAGCTTTCCAGCAGTGCAGTTCCACCCCTTCCCTTACACTAATGAAACTTGTCAGATAATTTCATCGGCCCATTTAATTCACTAGTTCAGGAGAAAATGATCCAATTTTTGCTGGGTTTATTTCCTGCTAAACTATTAAAATAAATTGACTGGCTGAGGGTAAACAGTCGAGTCTGTGCCACTCCCCCGTTTAGAAGTGAGCTGATACATGGTTTCACCCCTCTCACCAAACTGCCTATTTCTCTAACATGTTGTTTCTGGGCTTGGTGGGGAAGGGTTCATACCTCAGAGAGTGCTTGAGCTGGATCAGGCCTGGCGATGACAGCAGACAGCCTAACACTTCTTCCAGTGCTGTTGCGTAGTGCTTGTACATATTGGTCCTCTTATGTGCTTGTCCTCCCCCATCAGCTGCGCTGCTTATACCTCCAAATGATCAAAGACCATCAGAGCACATATTTCCCTGTCCTCTGTGTCCTTCTTTTCATGCTGCGCATATATTGGGTTGACCTTTTTTGTGGATTTTGTGAAATACTTGTCCATCCTCCACTACAGTATATGAACAGAGATGTATTTATTCAACTCAGAGAGACCATGTTCTTGGTAATCTAGTGGCTGCCATCTCATTCCCTATCTAAGGTAGGTCGACTTTATTTAGCATGCTGCTCCTCCATCCTGTTTTATTCTCATTCAACGGACAGCCATAGGCTGTCATTCACTGTATGAATTCAAGAGGCAGAAAGATTAAATTTCCTTCTGAACTTTTCTCTGTTACTCCTCACTGGGGTACCTGAAAGCTTCACAAAACCAGGCTCCTTCATGCTCACAGAAACCCTATAATGGGAGAGGTTTTAATCCTACTTTAAAGAAGATAAACAAAGGCACACAAAGATTAAAAATAACAGAATTACTAATTTTGTGTGTCTGATCTAAGATTTGACTTTTCAAGAGCACATAGCTTCCTATAGCATGTTTTCCAGTTAAAGCACAGCTGCTGTTGATTTTAGTTTCAGCTGTGAGCACTCAGCAAGCCAGTTCCCAAGGTTTCAAGCCAGACCCAAGGAAAACAAGGAAATAAGTATCCATGTGGCAAAAAGTTTTGTTTCAATAAATTGGCCAACATTGTACAGAAGCTCTGTAGTAGAGGCATAAACACAGGGAAGAGCCATTCTGAACTCAGTGGCCTACATTATGAGCTTTTTTAAAACCTTCCTGTACTCTCTTGCTGCAGACTTTCAAATTCTACCAGAGGAGTGATGGATACTACAGATATGTTCTCCTGCCCTTTTTTTGCTTTCACTCATTTATCACAGATCGTTCCCCATGCAGGCATTTTGAGGGGAGGAAATAATAGATGAGCATATTAATTACAGACTATATTAGAAAGCACTCATGCAAGAGGGTCAGTTAAATGTTAATTCTAGTGCTGTCTACCTCAGCCAAGTCAAGAAGCCAAATCCGAACAGCGACCCGTAGAAGAGGTTGTTCAAGCAATATATGTAATTTTGTATATTTGAGCCTACATACAGTAGATTCATATCTCTGATTTACCTTAAAATAAAAGCTCTATGTTACACACAATGTAAGTAGCAAAATATCAGTTTAACACAGGTACCTACATAGGAAGTACAAGCTAAGGACAAAGAGCAGACCTAGATATTGTCTGGCCATCAAGTGAAGCTAAACTCTAATGCTGTGACACAGCAGATGACTGACTTACACTGCAACTGACTTTTCTTTAGTAATCTTTGGACTATCGATACGTAATAAATCAGAACACATTTTCATACGAAGAATATCAGGTGATAAATGTATAGAACTACTGGCTGTTAGCAAAGAGAATGATCTATCATTTTTCTAATGCAAGGTTACTTAACAGGTTATCTCAGTACCTTGTAAATTACAAAGCTATGCAGAGTTTGTGCTTTTACTTAAAGCTTTCAGTTCTGAATGTGCATTTCCCAGACAAGGAGATAATTATCAGCTTTTGATTAAAACAAAATCTGGATCTTACATGCCTCCTGGAGATTTCCATGAAATAAATTTGTTTATTTTATGGTTTAATTAAGTTACTTAATATTCTCTGTACAACTTAGTCTTCTAGTTAATAAGAATATATAATAAGAATATATACTTTATTATACTTAGATATAAAAGAATAGAAATCAGTTATACATGTGGATTTTTACAATACGGGAATACTTGAAAAGTCAAAAAAAAAAAAGGCAAGAAAGAGGAAAGAAAGTGCTTAGCTTTGAAAACTTTATAAGAATGTGATAGCCCAGCTACAATGTCTGCACATCTCCCTCTTCATGATAATGATCTGAAAACTAAAAGTTACACTAATGATCTAAAAAAAAACAGAGGTGACATTTGACTTGTACACTGTGCCAAATGTTCTGATTTTTAAATATCTCCCTCTGTTCTGAACGGTGCTGGTGCGCGAGCCCCTGTCTCACAGCAGGACAAGCAGACAAGGCTGGGGTGCAGCGTGATCCCTCTCACGGGATTTTCACGGGGAGCTGAGGGCACCTGCAGCGAGCAACAGGCTCCCCAGCATGCTGTGGGTGTCCCAGTGGTGTCAGCAACAATGTGTCATACAATTAAAATAGCTTTATTCCTCCAAAGGCCAGAGTTCACTTTAACAAAGGAAATCCAATGCCTGCATCCCTCTTCAGCAGTCAACAAAATGACCACGGGCTTTAAAACCTGTGGAGTCTTTTTGCCTTAGGACTTTAAGACACGGACTTTCTTGTCTGTCCATAGGCACAGCTACAGATTTAATCCACTTGGACATCATTTCATGACTCAGTTACTGCCACGTTTTGGCATCTGACCTTGATGGGTTTAGACTGAAACTAAAACCATCTTTTTGTTGACTGTCACTTTGCCTGTATTGCTCTCTGCATTCCTCTGCTTTCTCACAAGTGTGAATTTTTGCTTCGATCTCCTTTTCTAACCCATCACCACCCCACCAATCTCTTTTAATTTCCATCTCCAAATCAGTTTAAGGCACAAGACTTCATCACCCTTAAAAAAGGTCCAGAATGGCTGGCTTACTAGCATTTCTTTTGTGGCAAAGCTGCTCATAAGCATCTGGAGAACTTTCTTCTTGCTTTCAAAGCAATCTCTTCTTAAAACTCTCTTATTTATTCTAGGCATTGTGCAGGTCATAAGACAGAGGTATCAAGGTACCAGCAGCCCATCAAACTAATCAGTATTAGACGTGAATTTGGAAAAGGACATAGTTTCATTAGACTAACTCACAAATCTGGAAAATTAAACTTTAGTCCTTCTTTGTAAACATAAGCAAAGACTTTCAAAGATCTCCACAAGCTGGGAATAAATGCTTTCAAAAAAAGCTTAGTTCAATATGTGAGAGAAAATGGAGCTGGTATGTATGAGTGGAAAATGGTGCTGGAGAGAGGAGACACAATACATTGATTGTCTCCAATAGGAAAGAGAAAAGTGGACAAAATATCATATATGGGATAAGAGAGAATAGCTGGTGGCTATAAAAATAGCTGATGGAATAAAAATATAACGTCAAACATATATCTCTGGAGTAGCACATGGGACCTGTTTTAAAAAGTCATGATCAGAAGCTCTTCGCTAACACCAACTGTAATGCTGTAACATACAAATACTGTGTCCTTACAGGACAAATGATCCACCATAACTGGATCAGCTTCAGAAAGATACTACACAGACAGCTTCTTAAAAAGAAGCTAAATGAGGAATCTAGGAGTTAAATCCTTGCAGGCAGGCTGGAGACTGGCTACCTAAAGATACCACTTACTAGGCACAGAAAAAACACATCATCATTCAAAGAAGGCTATGGAAGGGCAGAAAGCCACTAAACAGCAGGGTAAATAAGATTTTAGTGGCAGGAAGACATCACTCAAACAGCAAAAGCTATGTCCAAATGAGGCATGTAGAAAAGACTATAAACCATACAGTTCAAACATGAAAATGTGATAAGTCAGGACAAAATTAAAAAAAAATAGTTTAGGAGAAAAGCTTGCACAAGCACAAAACCAAACAGGCTGTAACTTCTTTCTTGAATGTAGCAGGAGCAGAAAGCTTGTCAAGAGTCTGTCAAGCTAGTAGATAACCTGGATATGCAAGGGGTACTAATAAGCTAAAATTGTAAGAAAAACGCTAAATATATTTTTTACTTCTACAGTCACTATGGAAGAGACTTCCAAAGTTTGTACCCCAAAGCTCTTCACAGTGGAGTCACCAGATGGGTCTCAAACTGAAGTATTGAGCAGCTGTTACGGAACAAACAGGCAAAACAAACAGAATCAGAGTCTTTGATCAGGAGTAGAAAAGAAGCTCAAACATGAAATAACTAAGATATTAACAATGGTACGTTACTGCTCATTTTAAAAATACCTTGGTAACTCAAGCATGGCATGCAGGAAACCTGGCGCCAATTTTCAAAAGGATTTCACAGAATATCTTGGAAACAACAAACAAACTTGTTTGGTGTCCACACAGATGAATAAGTAGAATATAAGAAAGAATTTGTGACAAACGATATAGTGGGAAAGAGTTGCCACACATTTTAATAAAGGAGCATGCACCTCATAGACCTATTGAGACCTTTGAGAGTGTCAGCAAGTATATGACCAAAAAAGGTCCAGGTGATACTACCCACATGGATTTCCAAAAGGTACTCAGCAAAGTTTCTCACCACAGGCTCTCGAGGATATCAAGCAGCCTGGAAACAAAAAGGAATTCTCAGATGAAATATTGGAAAGAGAGGGTAGGAGAAAACAGTTTTGACAGTAGAGGGAGGTCACCAAGGGATTTCAGCGAGTAGGTGAAGTGGCATGGTGTGTTGATAATTCTAAGTTATTCAGTCTGGTAAAGACGAGGGCTGTCTGAAGAAGCGCAGGAAGAGCTTGAAAGAGTAAGTGACTATGCATTAAAATGGCAGATAAACTTCAGTAGACATTAGTGTGAAATAATGTACCTAAGAAAAATTATACTAATTTTGCAAATACAGTGGTAGGTGCTGAGGTGTCCATTATGAGTCAGGAATGAGATCTTGTGGACTTCATAAATAATTCAATGCAAACCTGAGCTCAGTGCTGTAGAAATCCAAGAAGCAGATGAAACTCTTTACTTATTTCCTGACAGACTAGCACAAGCAAGCACTTATCTGACTGCAATAAATATATTTAAGCCCAAGTCAGTGTCTCCCCTACTGGAAGCGCACCTGTAGCCCATCTGTCTCTCCTCCTTGGCACGGGAATACTGGTCGCTTTTCCCCTCTGCTCTACAAGCTGGAAGGACACATAATTTCTTCACACAAGTCGAATGTTTGCTAGTGGTTCTCCCTGACAGTGCTCAAATGCTTTACCAGCCATCCTGTTTGTAATCTGCCGAGGGAAGAGCGTTGTTGGCAGTGCACCGAAGCCTCTGCGCTGACTCCCAGCAGCTAGAAATGAGTAGTCTGTCATGTTCTTCAGTAAAGTTAAACCTTCAGGATATTTTATAATGTTCAAAAATTCTTCCTATTAGACATGTTATTTTAAAAAAATACATCAATCATATTAGTACAATTAGGAATAAAAGTATAGTTTGGTTAAATGGCAGTCACCTACCTTCTCCTAAATACTATTTTATTACTGGTATTAGTAAGATTGCAAGAATATTTGATTTCTCAGATATTTGGTGAAGTTTTTGTTCAGAATTCTGCATTTTACAAGTTACTATTTCAAATCTCTAATAGAATGAGCAGTGTAACGTGAGACTACCAAAATGTTTGCCTCTTCAACTCTTGTAACTTCTGTACCATAAAGATGTATACAGCCACAGAGAAGACGGAGAAGGGAGCAAAGATTATTTGTTTCCCTACCTGAAGGTGGTTATTTATTTGTTTCGTGCTGTAAGCTTTAAATATGTCCAGTAATAACGCAAAGAGCTAACTTCAGCATCAATAAAGCAGCATAATTTAATGAACAATCCTCTAATAAGTTAGACTTCTCTATAAAACTTTATAGTTGCTCTGGAACACAGATAGAGGGTTATATATTTATTGCATAGTGCATGAGAGTAAAATTTTTGTAAAATGAAAAGAGATAGAAATTCATAGGTTCCATATCCTAGGGCAATTTCTGAAAATATTAAGCTTTCTACCTTTCAAAAAATGGATTTTGCAGATGTATTTTTGTAAGGTATAGAAACAACTGAACATTATCCACCGGGCATTTTGGAAACTCTGAAAGAGAAGAGAGAATTATCGCAGGAATCCTCCGATAAATTTTACGTAATAATTTTGAGAGAGATATCCCAGAAATGCCTTTGGGCACATCACTGATTTAATTTCCACACTAATTAAGGACGTATGCTTTCTCCCAGTGGGATGAGTTATGTGGTAGGTTTAACCAGGTCTTACAGCAAAATGAATACGTGTGCCTATTTCAATACATCATCTCTTCTTGGCAATATGCATGGTAAGCTATGCTTAGTCACCATCCAGATTTGCACAAAAGCAACAGAAATGCACAGGAGCATGTACACTTTGAGCTTGCAAAATGTTCTCTCTGATGTAGCATGGGATTCGACTCCATACATCTTTTCTGTAGCTACTCAGTCTCTGAAAGAAGTAACACTAATGTTCTTCTCTCTTTTTTCCCTCCTTTGCCCTCTTTTATGAAGTGACCAAAATGTAAAAAAAAAAGAAGAAAAAAAACATAAAAGAAGATGTGCTTGAGTAATCTTACTGCAAGGCAAGAACAGACATGCCTGTTACACTAGCAGCACACAGAGCTCTGCTGTGAAAGATGAGAACTGAATCCATCGCTTATGCTGGGTCATGCCCCTCCAAGTTGGAGCTCATGGCTCCAGAAGAGGGATGAATCAGAAATGTTTGTTGGAAGGAACCTCTGGAGGTGTATGGTCCAACCCATGGCTTCAATAATGTTGGACTATTGCCAGCACTAGATCAGATCAGCCACAGCTTTGTCTGGCCAAGTCTTGAAAACCTCCAAGAATGGAGCTTACACAGCCTCTCTGCATAACCTGCTCCAGTGCTACTTGACCCTCCCAGAGAAGAAGCTGGTTTGTTTCGAGGTTTTTTTGTCTAGATGGGAGTGGACAGTAGAAAAATGATAGAACACCATAAAAAATTCCACACTGTATCTGCTGCATATCCTAATGGCAGTGTCATAGCCTCTCTCTGACTTCAAGTGAACTAGGAAAGAGCAGTGGCAACTTACAACAGCAAAGACCCCATGTGGTACCAGTGCCACGATGGAACAGTGAGAAGCAACATAGTAGCTAACAGAGGGAGGAAGGAGTGAAATTTCCCTTTTGCCCTCCTTGCAAAGCTGCCCCTTTACAGGGGCAGAACAGAACAGAACATTCCTCTTCATTGCACAGTCCACCAGCCATTATTCCTGAAAACAGCCTGCCCCAACCAGGTAGGGTTACAAATAGCAGATGGTATAGAAAACATCTCGATTTTGGACCCCCTGTGCTACACAGGGGCATGCAGGGCTTTGACTGAAATGCCTCAAGCATCTGAGGCCAGGTTTAGGCTGCAGTTGTTGAGCATTGGTGCTCTAAGGTGGAATTCAAAGTCTTCATAGACTAAGGACTTAGAAAGAGGCACGATTTCACAGCTTAAATCCTTGGCAGAATTAGAATGCAATGGTGAAATGCATGCATTTAAATTCAAGATTATTTCAAATACTTATTCAGTTTTCTTTTCTTGTCTTTTCTTGTCTAGCATTGAAACCAGGCTGACAATCAAGTCTCCCCAGATACTGCTCCCTGAGCCTCGGACCCGGGCGCGTCAGCCTGAATCATGCTCCCTCCAGCCCTCTGAGCATTTCCTGGTTCAGAGAGAGCAAGCAGCAACGTTCTGACAGTTTCAAAGGGAGGTGTCAGCCTGTTTCCAGAGCTCTCAAAAGACATTCCATCATTCCATGAATCATATCATTGTGTGGAACCTCTGAGACAATGAGACTGTGAACATCATCTCATGACGCCGTTTGGCTCAAAGACAGGGAAACATATGGGCATTCCCCTCTACACAGATTTTGCAGGGGAAATAGGGAAAATCCTGCTGTTTGTAAAAGACTTTTTCTTAGCTTCATTTGCAAAAGGCTGGGTGCTACTAACAGTGGACAAGATGGAACTGGCCAGCCACAGATTGCACATCTCAACTCAGCTTTGCTCTGCTTTAAGCTTCTGCATAGAAGCGTGAAAGAGACAAACAGTCACCATGGGATGTGAAACCTGCTAAAGCTTACTAATGGCATTAGACTGAAATAGTTGCAATAGAACCATCTCACTTTAACTGAAAGATTATTTTTTCCTCTTATTGCCACATTGAATGGGTCTATGAGACCACCTGAGTCTAGATTTTAGCCTACACAGATAGGACGACTCACCTACAGATTATCACTGCGCAACAGAACATGACAGTCATTGGGATGAAACAGATCTAAAAAAAAAAAATTAAGCTCCCAAGTCCTACACTAGAGATTAACTTGACCATTTAGAATCCTAAGTGTCATTGAAAATTCTTTGTACTTGAGCTTTTATTTTGGAAAACAGAAGTTAGGAGCTAGCAGGGATTCTTCCAAAATCGTCACACGGAGCTTCAACTACCACTTTACCTCACTCTTCAAAATAGCACCTCCGAGTTGCACTATGAAACAGGTTTTATATTTACACACTTATCCAAAGGGTTTATTCAGTAGCTACTACTTCATTTGGTTCAGCCACTGCCCTCCAGGCCCAATCACTCTCTGGTATTTGACCTCTTTGTGCAAAAACTACACAGGGAAAACAATAAAACCCAAATCCCCAGTACATTCCCTCAAAGAAGAATGTCTAGCCCTCTGGAAAGAAAAAAAGTGAAGGTGATACAAGAGACTAAAACATTTTTCTACCTTGCCTAGATTGTTCTACATATGGTATATATTAAAATTCTCACAGTTTACATATCATATGTCATACGAGAGCAATAAATTACTTTAAATGGCTCAAGTGTGAATTTTGAATGAATGGAATTATTTTTTCTTTTTTTCTTTGTAGGTGTTCAAATGTGACATAGAATTTATTTTTCACATTAAAAGGCTACATGCTCTAAGGTAAATTCCTTAAATAAAAAGATAATAATGTAAAAAATTTTAGCATCCAGCATTTCTAGTCTGAGCAGGGATAGTTCAGCAGGTTATTACACGAAGTAGTTCAAATCCTACATGTGAAAATGTCTGGAGAAATCATTCCCCTACCACTTGAATTCAGCAGGCAAATATTTCCAATGTATACAAAACACAGGCTGTAGACCACCTATCTGCCTACACCACCGCAAAGGAGAGCCAGCAAGTGTAACCTCCATGATACTGCATTGCGGCACTTTCCATGAATTTAACTTCTCTAATTAGAATATTCTGCTCAGGGTTTTAGATGAGCTTGGCTGTCTCAGTGATCTGGATGCATTCCAGTGTAAACTTGGGTTTTTTTATAACAACATGACAGGAAGGAGGAGTAAACAGACAGAGCAGAGAATAACTTGCCTGGTGTGAATTTGCTAAGTATTTAAGTATTAGACCCAGTTCTGAATTAAGGCTCAACTTTGCTGACTCAGAAGATGTCTAGAGCCCTTTCTCTTCAGTGGTATTCTGCATTTATTTACACAGAAAAGACAGAGTTTCTCTCCTGGTGACACAGGCACTGAGGAAGAGGCTGCTACCTCTGCTGAGCCAGTCTTTCTTCTTTGTAAACCTCCCTCTGCCTGAAGAACCTGGGCAGGGACTCCACAAAATATTGAATATCGATTCAAGGAGTGAAAAGCAGGGTTGTTTTTTTCTTTCTTAAGCACAAGTAACTGCCCTGATATCAATGTCTACACAGAACTAACCTGAGTCACAGCATTTGTATTTATACCTCAAGGGAAGGACAGATTTCAGAGATGGTAAAAGTTGTTACAGGCTAAAGAGACATAACACAAAGCCAGCCCCTCTGGGGGACTGGGAATTCCCTTCTTCTCCAGCTTTTGTGCCTGCTTCCCTCATACAGCCCACTTCAAATATCTTTGCAATTAAACTTGCCAGGGCTCAGCTCACCATGAAACAGCATCCAGGTACTTACCTCAGAATTAATCCTCAACAGCGCAATACAATAGGTAAGTATGATAATTAACAGTCACAGCAATTAAAGCAATTTCACATTGTGATATTCATTCTCAGCAGAAAGGAAAATCTAGCTGATTTCTCCTGACTGAGTGCCAGGATAGCCAACATGACACTGAAAGACCTAACACACAGAATCACAGAATCACAGAATGTTAGGGGTTGGAAGGGACCTCTGTGGGTCATCTAGTCCAACCCTCCCGCTGAAGCAGGGTCACCCAGAGCAGGCTGCACAGGACCCTGTCCAGGTGGGTCTTGAATATCTCCAGAGAAGGAGACTCCACAACCTCCCTGGGCAGCCTGTTCCAGGGCTCCATCACCCTCAGAGGGAAGAAGTTCTTCCTCATGTTCAGACGGAACTTCCTGTGCCTCAGTTTGTGCCCATTGCCCCTTGTCCTGTCACTGAGCACCACTGAAAAGAGTCTGGCCCCATCCTCCTGACACCCACCCTTCAGATGTTTGTAAGCATATATTAGGTCCCCTCGCAGCCTTATCCAGGCTGAACAAGCCCAGCTCCCTCAGCCTCTCCTCATAGGAGAGATGTTCCAGTCCCCTCACCATCCTCGTAGCCCTCCGCTGGACACACAATTCTCTTTTAGTGAATTTTCCTTATGGTTAAGTTCTGCTAAGTAACTGCATTGTTCTGAATTAGGCTGCATGTTTTCCAGACAAATAGACAGGCCTTTGAACAAATTAAACAAGAGATTGTGCAGGCAGTAGCCCTTGGACCAGTCCAGGTAGGACAAGATATTAAATATATGCTCTATACTCCAGCCAGAGACAACGGTCCTACCTGGAGCCTCTGGCAAATGGCACCAGGTGAGACTCGAGGTTAACCCTTAGAGTTTTGGAGCTGAGGATTTAAAGGCTCCGAGGTCAACTATACTCCAACTGAAAAAGAAATATTGGCAGCATATGAAAGACTTTGAGCTGCTTCACAAGTGATTGTACTGAAGCACAGCTCTTCCTAGCTCCCCGATTACCAGTACTTGGCTGGATGTGCAAGGGAAAGGTTTCCGCTACTTGTCATGCAATCGCTGCTACATGGAGTAATCGGATTGCATTAATCACACAGCAGGCTCTAATAGGTAGCTCCCATCACCCAGGAATCTTAGAAGTGATCATGGACTGGCCAGAAGGCAAAGATTTCAGAATGTCACCAGAAGAAGAGGAGGTGACATGCTGAAGAAGCCCCACTGTATAACGAACTCTGGGAGAATAAAAAGCAGTATGCCCTGGTCCCTGATGGATCCTTCCATTTTGTAGGAGAACATCAAAAGTGGAAAGCTGCTGTATGGAGTCCTACATGACAAATCACAGAAGCTGATGAGGGACAAGGTGAATCAAGTCAGTTTGCAGAGGTAAGAGCCGTACAGCTGGCCTTAGGCGTTGCTGAACAGGAAAAGTGGCCGGTACTTTATACTGAATCGTGGATGGTGGCAAATGCCTTGTAGGGGTGGTTAAAACAGTGGAAGCGGAGTAACTGGCAGCGCAGAGGCAAGCCCGTTTGGGCTGCCTCATTGTGACAAGATATTGCTGCCCGGCTACAGAACTTGCCTGTGAAAGTACATCTTGTGGATGTTCATGTCCTTAAGAGTTGGTCCACAGCAGAACATCAAAATGATCAGCAGGTGGATCAGGCTGCTAAGATTAAAGTGGCTGAGGAGGATTTGGGCTGGCAACACAAAGGTAAACTATTTCTAGCTTGGTGGGCCCATGATGCTTCAGGTCATCAAGGAAGAGATGCAACACATAGACGGGCTTGCAACTGAGGGGTGGGTTTAACCATGGACACTACTGCATGGGTAATCCACAGTTGTGAAACACGCACCATGATGAAGCAGGCCAAACAGTTGAAGCCATTGTGGTATGGGGAGCGGTGACTGAAATATAAATACAGGGAGGCCTGGCAGATTGACTATGCCACGCTCCCTCAAACCCACGAGGGCAACAGTTATGTGCTTGCAATGGTGGAAGCAACCACCAGATGGCTGGAAACATACCCAGTGCCGCATTGTCACTGCCCGGAACACCATCCTGGGCCTTGAAAGTCAAGTTCTGTGGTGACACGGTACTCCAGAAAGAACTGAGTCCGTCAATGGGACTCATTTTAAAAACGAACTTATAAACAACTGTGCCAAAGAACATGGCATTGAGTGGGTATATCACATCCCCTATTATGCACCAGCCTCTGGGAAGACTGAACACAACAGATTGTTAAAAACTACTCCAAAAGCAATGGGAGGTGGAACTTTGAAAAACTGAGATAAGCATTTGGCACAAGCCACCTGGTTAGTTAATACCAGGGGATCAATCAGTCAATTTGGCCTTGCTCAGTCAGACCTTTTACATACAGTAGAAGGGGATAAAGTTCTTGTGGTACATGAAAAGAATATGTCGGGGAAATCTATCTGGGTTATTCCTGCTTTGGGCAAAAGCAAACCCATTCATAGGATTGTTTTTGCACAAGGGCCTGGATGTACTTGGTGGGTGATGCTGAAGGATGGTGAAGTCCAGTGTGTACGTGAAGGAGATTTAATTCACAGAATGTTAGGGGTTGGAAGGGACCTCTGTGGGTCATCTAGTCCAAACCTCCTGCTGAAGCAGGGTCACCTACAGCAGGCTGCACAGGACCCTGTTCAGGTGGGTCTTGAATATCTCCAGAGAAGGAGACTCCACAACCTCCCTGGGCAGCCTGTTCCAGTGCTCCATCACCCTCAGAGGGAAGAAGTTCTTCCTCATGTTCAGGTGGAACTTCCTATGCTTCAGTTTGTGCCCATTGCCCCTTGTCCTGTCGCTGGGAACCACTGGTGAGAATACTCAGTTTTGAACTGTATGATGTTAACTGATCTATCTGGATCTTTGTAAAGCCTTTGACACCGTCCCCCACAACATCCTTCTCTCCAGATTGGAGAGCCATGGATTTGATGGGTGGACCGTTCGGTGGATAAGGAATTGGTTGGATGTTCACAGCCAAAGGGTAGTGGTCAACGGCTCAATGTCCAGATGGAGACCAGTGACGAGTGGAGTCCCTCAGGGGTCCGTACTGGGACCGGTGCTGTTCAATATATTTATCAATGACATGGACAGCGACATCGAGTGTACCCTCAGCAAGTTTGCAGACGACACCAAGCTGAGTGGTACGGTTGATACACTAGAAGGAGGGGATGCCATCCAGAGGGACCTGGACAAGCTGGAGAGGTGGGCCTGTGTGAACCTCATGAGGTTCAACAACGCCAAGTGCAAGGTCCTACACCTGGGTCGGGGTAATCCCCACTATCAATACAGGCTGGGGGATGAAAGGATCGAGACCAGCTCTGCTGAGAGGGACTTGGGGGTACTGATAGACAAAAGGCTGGACATGAGCTGGCAATGTGCGCTGGCAGCCCAGAGGGCCAACCGTGTCCTGGGCTGCATCAGGAGAAGCGTGGCCAGCAGGTCGAGAGAGGTGATTCTGCCCCTCTACTCTGCTCTGGTGAGACCTCACCTGGAGTACTGCGTTCAGCTCTGGAGCCCTCAGCACAAGAAGGACATGGAACTGTTGGAGCGGGTCCAAAGGAGGGCTACAAAAATGATCCGAGGGCTGGAGCACCTCTCCTATGAGGACAGGCTGAGAGAGTTGGGCTTGTTCAGCCTGGAGAAGAGAAGGCTGCGGGGAGACCTGATTGCAGCCTTTCAGTACTTAAAGGGAGCCTATAGGAAAGACGGGGACAATCTTTTTAGTAGAGACAGCAGTGACAGGACGAGGGGTAATGGTTTTAAACTAAAACAGGGTAGGTTTAGGCTAGATATAAGGAAGAAATTCTTTACAATGAGGGTTGTGAAACACTGGAACGGGTTGCCCAGAGAGGTAGTGGAGGTCCCATCCCTGCAAACATTCAAGACCAGGTTGGACAGGGCTCTGAGCAACCTGATCTAGTTAGCGGTGTCCCTGCTCGCTGCAGGGGGGTTGGACTAGATGACCTCTGGAGGTCCCTTCCGACCCAAAACTTTCTATGATTCTAACTGCTACTTAATACTAACAGGGTTCAATAAGTGTCTTCCAGATTAATGCAGTGGTGATGAAACCTTAGCTAGCTTCATCTATTGGTGTGCATTAACTTCCTCGAGATTTACATCTCTAACCTGCAAACAGTGGGCATGAACTGCACCAGATTACACACTATCTCTCCTGCCCAGAGAGACTGCTACGACAGACAGAGACCTGCAGTCACAAACTAAATTATCTCAGTGAACTTTTTGTGTAGAAAGATGAATCATAAACTAGCGATATATATGCATGTCTATAAGTGTATATATTTGAAGATGGGAAAACGCAACAGTGATTTGAGCATGACGTAAATGGCATGGAATAACGGGAGGAATATTCTAGTTTTGGTTAAAACAGAACCAATTCTCTTTTATACAGCTAAGTTCTTCTAAGTAACTGCATTTTTCTGAAGGTGGCTGGACATCTTTTAGACAGTGTCCACTCCAAAGCTGATAACACCGAATATTTATAGTTTTATCAAGCTAATAGTAGGAATGGAAGGCAGAGAAGGCCTATGCTTAAAACTGACTATAGTAGCCAAGGTCACTGATAGACCTTTTAAGTTCTGCAAATGAGGAGTCGTAAAAGGTCGTAATTGCAGGGAGGGGTGGACAGAACAGGTGACCCAATATTGACCAATGCAGTATTCCATGCCGTGCGTGTAATACCCAGTTTAAAGCTGGGGGATCACGAGGGTCTCTCTCTCTTCATCCATGGCTGGCTTCTGAAGAGGACCCTGTTTGTTGTCCTGCCTGCGATCCAGATCACAACCCATGCACTCCGGAATCTCAGTCCCATCTATTGCCGAGTCCAGAGCGAGCCAGCCTCCACAGCACGCAGCTCTGGGAAACTCAATATTACTTTTGTGTATGTTGCTTTATTTCTCTTATTATTAGTAAAGCTGTTTTAATTTTCAACTTGTAAGTCTCTCTCGCTTTTCCTCCTTTTCCCCTTCCGCTCGTGGGGAGGGCGGAGGTTAACAGCGAGCATCTGCCACTCTGTATGGCTGCCCTGCTCTAAATTGCAACACACAGCGACCTGCACCACAGAAAATCTGCCTCCTCTCCTCTGTAAAAAGGAGAACCAGGCAACATGCAGAATTCTTACTCCAATCTGTATTGTGCTTTCCTCTGTTGTACTGCTTTGGCTTGCATTGTGTAAAAAATACTGTTAAGAAACAGCATGCTAACCATCATTGTTTCTATTCTCTGATACACTTCTGTTCACAACCTGTATTTAACTACATGTTAAAATACGAGCAAAAGCTAGGGACTGTGTTCTTTGCTACATCTGGCAGTGAAATGCAACAAGAAAGCCAAGTAAACTGAAAGAAGAACTGTCAAGCTGAAAATGCATTCCCCAAAAGCATTCCACAAAATGTTGGTCACTTGCTACACATCTTGGAGAAAATACCAGTAGATTTCTGTCACCCAGAGCAATGAGGAATCAGGACATTGGCATGGTGGACTGGGAAAGACATCTTTACAGGGACTGGAATAATATAGCTAATCAAAAACACGATACAGATACTCTTACTGTCACATCTGTGTTGTATCTGTGTTCTTACCAGGCAAAAAAGGCAACAAATAAAACAAAGATTTCTATTGTCATCTACCAAAAGCGCAATGCTGTTGTTTAAAAATATAAATTGTATGTTTATACTTGAAATAATTCAGAAACTGTAATAATGGATAATATAGATATGCAGACATATAAGTTCTATTAAATGGATATGTTCCATGTTTTGATCTATAGAAGCATTCATAATGAAGAGTATAAAAGTTTATAGGATTTGACTGGAATAAAATAAATCAGTTTATTTTGGGGCTTTGATGCACACTATCTGCATGAGCTTGGGATGCTTCAGAGGCAGTCAAAGATATTCTCATGCAGGTGAGGAATCTTACTCATGCCAATAGACCCTTCTTTTCATATGCTCTTCAGACAGATTACATTACTCACAAACCTGTCTATCTGCAGCATCAGTCATTCATTCCATATGACTTGGATCACTAAGTATAAAATGGGTTAATGACACTTTTCTCCTTATGTGTCTCTATTTCCCCACCCTTTGTCTTGATCAGATCAGAGTATGTCTGGGTGACCTCTCTTAGTATACACCTGTAGAGTACCTAGCACAAAAGGAACCCAAATTTGCTTGGCATATATTGTTCTAACAGTAGCAGGCTGAGAAAAACCCTCTGAATAGTCCATCTTTGTAAAACACTCTAAGATCAGAGGGCCTTTTCCTTTCCAGATCTAGTTTAAAGTATTCACATAATCAATGATCATGCAAAATGGAAGTGGGAACAAACAAACTGGTTCTTTTCCGTTTCCTTGAAGTCCCAACATATGGAAGAGGAGAAGCTGGATTCCCTGTCCCTTACACGGCAGAAAAGGAGGGGAAGAAGGAAAATGCAGGACACTTCTCAACTGATTGTCAAATGCCAGGAATCTTTAAAGAAGACTTTACCTCCTCGTTCATTAAAGATCTGTAATGCACAGACCTCCAACGATCTGAATTTTCTATGTACAGTGTATTGCAAAGAACTTACAGGTTTTGCATATGAGCGACAGAGAGCTAAATATAGTCACTTAATGACTTCTGACATGTCTGGGTGAAACAAATCACGTTTCCAGATGAAATTCATTTTTGAACAACCTGGTTACCCTTTGCAGAAATTTCCCCATTTGGCAACAGCATAATTTCAGTGTCTACATATTAGCTGGATGCTGGGGGCTCAGCCAGGAATTAGAACACCAAAATGAGTAACATCTGGTGCTCACTAACACTCATCATAGCCCATGAACAGAGGCTGGTGCATGTCTCAGGCTAATTACATGTGCTATGACTGAATTACAGAACAGGCATGGTAACCCTTGTGAAATAGGCTATGAAGTTGCAGGTCCAATGAGGACAATCATGTCAACCCATACCGCTCAAAATGGGTAAGCCATGGAGGCCAGGAGGACTGCTGCTATGAAGGTATGGATAGGCCCTGCAGAAAAAAAAAAAAAACTAGGAAATAAGTGTGCTAATAGTTTAGAACAGTTGTAAGTGGCTTAGGTTTTAGTGATCTGGGGTGATCTCAGCACCTTTTTTTTTTTTTAATAAATTTAAAACACTTTTGGAGAGAGCAACGATTTTCACTCTGCTACAGCAGCTCCTAGAGCCATTTATGAAAAGTATGGATTTTAATAACCATGTCTTCTTTTCAGTTTCGTCTCAACAGTTTAGTGATTCTTCTCCACAAGGTGGCAGAAAGACCACACAGTTGACCAATAATGGTTATAACCAACCTCTGCCTTGTCACAGAATTACCACTTTAAAAGTCCTACCTCCCAAGTGACATAAATCCTTAAACAATTAATTCTATGTTAATTGGAACAATGCAACATATCCATATGGTATAACAAAGGTTTAAGGAAGAAGATCACAAACAGAAGAGATTAAACTGCTTAGTCATCATGACCTACTCAAATATTATTATGTAAATTAGGATTTGCACAGATGCCGTCTGGTGATACCTTGGTTATCTGAATAGAAATGGATATGAAAGCAATTTTGATAAGAAAGAAGATCATATTTTAAGACAAATGAAAGCAGCCTGGAGGGCAATAACCTCACATTGGATGAGTTTTCAGATAAAAAAGCTTCAGAAAGAGAAGATAAAGTGGCTTTTAAAATATAAGTTTCAAGACGGGTAATGAGGGCACAGGGCATGTGCGTGAAGTTTCCCCAGCCCCAGTTCACAGAGGGCTCTGCCTCTGGCCATGGAATGGGGTACGGCCCACACGCCTGTCAGAGAGGAACACGGTGCAGGCCTTCAGCTCTTGGGGAGCAGGGCTGGCCGGGGGGGAGGACGCTGGGTGCGGAGGGAGGCAGTCAAGCAGAGCAACGGCTGCCTGACCAGCTGGCAACAGGAGACTTCTGGCAGGACTTGAGATCCAGGATTCAGGGCAGGGGCAGGAGGAAGATGTAAATTCAGCTCAAAGCATGAGACGTGGGATCATGGCAACCAGCTCTGCAGGCCAGAGCAACGTGTGAGCCCACCTCCAGGCCCAGCGAGCTGGGGTGCCCTCCCGCCTGGCCAGGGCCCTGCCACAAGATCCCCCTTGCAGAGAGCTTGTGCGTCACTTCTCTGAACTAGAGATTATGTTTCTGTTCCTCTCCTAGGTTTGCCTAAACTGGCTATAACTGGTCACTGCGATTCAGAAGGGAAGCAATTCTTGCCCAGCGCCATATTTTTTGATCGCTCCCCCCACAGCATCTCTCTCAGTGTCCATCTGGCCCTGTTTTTTTACAGCAGATAAAAAGATGTGCTGCATGTACAAAAGAATCCCTCCCTACTTCTATACCAGATCCTCCCAGGTTCGTCTGTACCTCCAATCAATAAATTGCAATTTCCTCCTTGAGGATCAGCAGTAGCAATAATCCTCACACCCTCCAGAAAACCCTCCAGCCCTGGCATAACATATGAGTAACTGGCCTTTTAAGAGGCTTAAAAAATAACAATTTATGAAATATCTTTGAGTGGAACAGCCTGTTATAGCTATTTCAGAATAAAATAAGAAGCAAAAGATAGCCAGAAGTCAGGGCAAAAGCTAGTTAAAATGGACAGAAGTGTTAAAGCCAAGTACATGGCAGTGATGGCAGTAAATACAGTCATGTGCTGAGAAAGCCTGACACAACCTTGTCTCGGTGACAAACACCGTCTCCAACATGTGAAAATGTCCATGTTTTTGTTGAAAAATTATTCCAAAGTCTTTTGAAGCCAGAAAATCAAATTAAGAAAGCATTTCAAAATCAGCTTGAAGTGATTAAAATTTTTGTGAGGTGTGAAAAAAAGGGATTTTAAAATCACTTTTTCTTGTCAGGAAGAAAGTACATCATCTGTGTTGCCCACACGCAAACAGAACAGCTACAAGAAGCCGGGCTGAGCTATGCCACAGCTTCAGCGTCCACCGCAGCCTCGGTGGTGTCACCCCTCCCTCCTGCTCCGGCCCTAGAGATCAGGGAAGTAGGTTTGCGAAAAGCCGGCCTTTTTTGTGTAAACCCATCAGACTTGCAGAGGCACGCCAATTTCGTCTCTGTCTCGTCCACATGGTGTCATCTATTCAACCTAAGAAGTGGGACTTCTCTGACTTTCCCTTTCTTCCACAACCAGGTGAGCCAGACCTAAATTAAAAAATTAATTCACTGAAGTACATTCATGTGTTCGGGATGCCACAAGCAAACCTTGTCTTATGCTTTATTGGATTTTGGATTTTCAGTTTAAAGCAGCCAGAGTCCCCAAGGTAATTTAGTGGTGTTTAAGAAAATCTTCTGTTTATACTAGTGGGATTCTGCATCTACAGAGATATTGTCCTACATCTCAGAGAAGCCAGGGCATTTAACAAGATTGTCCTCACAGAAAGAGAAAACGCATTTCAAGTGCTTCTATTTCATGTATGAAAAAGACGACTCTTATTCACTACCTAAGCTGGGAAAAAGATGATTTTGCAGCTGAAATTCCTGAGAAAGGGATTTGTCACCCTGATGATTCATAGGTTCTCCATATGGCCTCAGGTGAGTTGCATCTCTGCTCTCATCTGGGAAATGATGGAGGCAGTGTGTCACATCTGCTTCATCTGTGCCTTTCTGATCTACTTCAGCCATCTTCTCTTTAGGACAGGAACAAATGCTGATGGCTTGCTTTTCCTTAACGGAAGAAGACTAATAAGGTGAACATCAATAAAATGCCCTCCCATGCTCACAACTAAACTATTCACAGTGCCACAGAGGACAGAGGAAATAAGGACACAGCAGGCCCTGCACAGGCTGTTGAGGGGTGCAGCTTCTGCTCTTCCATTTTTGCCCTGATTCCCCAGAAATTTGGTATCAGAGCTACGAAAGAATTATATCAGAGTAGGCCAAATGTTCTCCGGCCATGAAGATGCCATCTCCAGAGTATACTATCTCTGTATTTTCAAGTCTAGCCAAGCCGGGTCAGTACTGATTTCCCCCAGTCTGTACTGCAAATTGTCCCCTTGATAAGCACCCCCATGTTATACCGGGTGGATGCTTGTTCTGGCTGACAGCTTTTAGCCTTTCACACTGCCAGAAGATGGGGCGTGCAAGAATGAAGGAAATGAGGCAGCACACTGGCTGTAAGTCCTCTCAGTGAGATCTTGCAGTCTTCTAATGCTGTCTAGTTTCAGTGCTAAATATTTGAGTTATTCACAAAGGACATCTGGCTCCCTCCCCCCAGAGGAATGAACTGGAGGAAACCCTGCAAATGATCCCAGCTTTTGACAAGGGCGGTTTCACTATATAAAGAATAATCTACTTTGCAAAGCTATTTGTTACAGTTAATGGGCATCAGGGTGGTACAGAGAAAATTACAATCAAATGGGCTTACGTCAAATGAAGGTAAGTTACTGGAGCACTACACAGAAGGAAGGCACTTGGCTACCAACCTAAAACACAATAGATCCGATACAGCCATTACTGATCATGCACACACAGCTGTAACTGCCTTAACGACTGCAAAACTGAAGATAGCTTTGTGCACTCCACGTCTCTAACCTAGCAGCTATCATTTAGCATCATAACCAAATAAATAGTATAAAGTCCTAAAAGCAATGCAGTCAGGAACCTCCCTCGCAGATGTTTTTATCTGTGGCATCTTCACAGATGATTTATCCCAAATTAACCTGTTTAACTACGTGTGGCAGAGACAGCATGGCTACATCTTTCTTATTCTCATAAACATTATCTGAAGTGCAATCAAGTTCGCCATTCTTTAAAAGAAAGTTCCAACCCTGTCATAAAACATGACAAATCTGATCAATTGTTTAAAAGTATGAAAGCATTTACAACACTGTGTACTCATTTTCTGGGAATACTAGATGAAAAAGCAAGAAATTAACACCACCAGGAATTTAGCAAATTCCATAAAAATCACACAGACAGGAAGAAAATTTGCTAAGTGTCAAATCCTTAGTCAGTTAAACTCTAATTGCACTGCAGTTTAAAATGGAAACGACTTACAGAGCTCATCAAATTTGTATCACTGCAAGGGCTGTCACAGAGGATGTATCAGATAGTAAGCTGAGGATACATTTGTTCCTAGCAAAAAGGCCAAGAAAAAAAATGTATCTTCTTCCTACATCCATCAGCTGAGGCGAGAACACATAACTGGTTTAGAAGATAAGGCAATAACTAATTCAGTCATGTGGAAAGAGCTGCTGTGAAATCCCTCCCACCACCCACAACATTTTTCCACCCACATTGTTTGTGCTGCTGCACAATCCCCACCTAAACTTTAAGAAACTGAAATTCATCTCTTGGCAATCCTAATGCTTTGTTATTTCAACCCACGATTCTTTGCTTCGTTGGCGGCATAATATGTTAACGACAATGAAATCCCTACAAGACTAATTCAAGACCTTCAGATGTCCACAGCAGCAGCCACTTGAAAGGGAATCTATCCTTATTAGAGGAGAGAGGATTTTCAATCAATAACTGTCAGCTGTACATTTTCTTAAACATGCTGTCAATGGGATTTCTTTCCTTCCTCATATCAGTCAAATGCTTTTCATACTCACAAATGTGAGAGCCATTTAGTCACTCCATGCATCTGTGTGGATTTTAGTTTCTCCAGTGAGAATGCCAACAAAGAGGCCAACGCTGACTGTGATTTTTGTGTTATCTGTATACACGTGTAGTGGAAACTGCATTGAGACCACAAACATTTCACATTCTGTAGGTCACTGAACAGCTGCCAGTAATGATTTTTGCTCACTAATGACCTAGGTTATATTCGAATCAGTGCCCTAGAGGTGAAAAACTCTGTATTCCATTACTGATCCCCTGAGTCATAAAATCCCTTAATAATTTTATTTTCTAGGTGGCTTTTGCCATTGTTATTTATTATCTTATAAAAATTGCATGTTCATCAAGCTTCAGAGAAATGCATAATAAAAAGCTGCATGTATAAGAGATGGAAACATTTGCATTATATGACCCTCGAAATGTGACAATACAATGGAATCAACACTATGTAACAGTCAGGGGGTGGAAAGTAAGAGGCTTGCTACCCATTGAAAGGAAATATTCCGTCAGGAGAATAGAATTGTATAACCAAATATATGAATAAGACATTATTTCTGGCACAGTCAAAAAGCTATAGTAAATGAATTATAACCTTGGCTCTTAGTCCCATTCTTAGGTAATACTCCAACATACATACCTCACATATTTAAGTTGGCATGGCCATTTCTACTGGGGAAGTATACTTCTTCTAGTAAGATACTATACATACCACTTGCCACGTTATGACCTCCTATGCGTTACACACACAATTCTCCCGCTCCCAGTGCAGGACTGATTAAGAGAAACACCCAAGCTCTTAGAAGACAAAAAAAATAACTGTACTGTGAGTCTCAAAACCACAAACATGTGTAAGAAATGTAGCAAGGGGTTAAAAAGACAGAGGTAAGTGCTTTGGTGTCTCAATGTACCAGTGCTTTTCAAATATTAGACTCTTCCTACCTGCTGTGCTTAGCTTCAAAATTCAGCACTGCCACAGGAAAAAAAAATCTGTTTGCTTTTTCATCCATGTACCACATGGCTTTCACTTTCATCAAAACACGGCAAAAGTGTCACAGGGGAATCATTTCCTTGGCTGCCTTAGCACTTCTGATCTTTGACCTCCGCTGGAAATGGATTCCAGGCACACTTCTGCCTGACAAGTGAATCGTGTAAAATCTTGATGAGGTGTGTGTTTTGTTTCGTTTGATTAGCAAGCCCTAAAATCTAGGGAAAGCTTTGTCTGACAACAAAACAAGCCCACTTGCTTTATCCGTGCTTTCCCTTTGCAAATTTACTGACCTAGAACAGCAAATGCTGTCTTCTACATACGTAAAAAGCACATTAGTACATCAAACTGGTGTTTTAGCAAGACACAAAGGGCAACAGCTACGCGTACAGACCTTGTGGCAAAAGAGGAAGGCTTACAGCCATGACGTCATAAATCTCAGCAACTCCCGCAATGCACTGAACGCATACGCGCAGCATAATGATTCTGCTCCCTGGAGGAAAAAGCTTAGGAGCAGGAGGAAAGAAAAGATTATTTTTAGCTAAGGGAACCCTTTGTCTTAGAGCATTAAAAATCCTTGAGTTGGCTTCTCACAATAGCAGCCTTGTGCAGTTGCTCTACTTTTAACTCATGGAGTGCTGCAAAACGTAACAATTACAGAGCAAAGTGCCACTTTCTGAACGTGCTTATTTGCTTTTTATTTGACATCCTTTTGGCTCTGGTTAGAATTTTGCACATATCAAAGCTTCAGACTTTTGCCACAGAATTCAAAGCTCTTGTTCTTATCCATTACCAAGTTACACATTTTCATGAGTAACACAGACCTAAGCAATAGGAGCAATAAGCATCGTTTATTAGCCTGAGAGGTTTAAAATGTGATACCTAAAATTAAACTGAAGGTCCATTCCCATTTGAACATTTTATCTAGTGAGACACAGATCACTCTTTTTCTCTAATGCCAAAGAAATTTGATTCTACATCCATTAATAATCCCAGATGTCAGCCATAGACAGCATTTTCATCAATCATCACATTAAAGCACTGACCAAAAGATATACCTATAAAAGAAGAAAACACACTTCCCACTACCTTAATGTCTTTAATACGTTTTCAAAATTTAAGCCATTTTGTTGAAGACTACTTTTAGTAAAGTGAAGAGACAATTGCATACACATCTTGGCTGCAAAATACAGGATGTTGTTTAGCAAAGAAAAAGTCTCACAACCTATTTTAGCTGCATCCTAGATACTCCCAAGTAACATACTACATTTTGTAGTATACCTAGCTGTTTGCTAGGGCTGATTTGGATCAACTTTGACCTGACCTCTAGTACATGTGGAAGAGCCCCAACTGCCTACTCTTGCTCCATGTGCCGGGGTGGCCTGGCATAGCTCTGTTAAATTTTGTAACAGGGGTATGTCTACATCACACAAATCAAACCTGAGCTACCCGAGCTGCCTCCAAAAGCATCAATTCAAGCACCAGAAACAAGACAGGCACATCAGTGCTGTTTTAGTCTGACTAATAAGCAGGGCTAATTAGTCTATATGGCAGCTTACACTAATGAAGTTCAATGAAAATGGGCTAACTCTAATTACCTAACAGTTTTTCTGGTTAAGAGCACACATACAAAGTGTTACTACGAATTTGCTGGTCCACAGTAACCGTCCACACATTTAACCTTGCAGTCCGGTTCATATCAGTTTCGTTCCCCAGCCACACCCCTAGAACAGGCCTCTTGAGCGGGTGTTTGAGAAATTATGCCGAAGACCAAAGAAGGAAGATGTGGACTTACTACAGGTGATCTTTGCGTTAGGACAGAGCTGGTGAACAGAAAAAAGCATTCGCTACTAGCATCACACCATAGTTGGTCTGTATGTTACTGAGTTCTGCTTAGGGCAACCTTCTATAAATAGAAATACAAGATAATGGAGGTGGCAATCAGAGTAACTCTAGTGGGGAAGGAGGAGAGAAGTATTTGCCACCCTTCCTCTGTCAAAAATCCCCCACCGTGCTAGCCCATATCACTGCGCAGTCCTGGGAAATCAGATGTCCTTGGGGAACTGTCTGGAGGCACAGATTATAACAGATTCACCACGTACCTGCCACACACAAATGAAGTCACTCCAGGACTTGCCACAGACAGTGCCTCTTCGACAGCAGCAAGTCTGCCGCACAGAAATTCAGCCTCCGCTCCCATTTCTATAGGTGTTGCTGTTTCAGATAAACAAACTAAACTGTTCACAGCAGAAAGCCTAGTGGTGTTTTTTAAGACCGCTCCAACCCTGTTTGCTACTTGCTTCAAATGCAGAAGAAATTGAAATAATGCAGAGCTATTCAAAGACTTGCCTTTCAGAGAAGAGCTTCAGAACATGCAAAGCTGCCATTTTCATGAGGAAATCTGGTCATGATTATTTCAGGAAACAAGCGGATCCTTATCTGTAGTATGCCCATCCTCTCTGTCACTAAACAACAGCACATATAAGGATTCCTAGCCTTATTAATACTCACTACTTATCACAGCAATTAGGAGTTCAAAATGCTAATAAATACTTGCCAGATGTGTTCTAATTTCCTAGCACATGCAGCAGATAATGTATATATTGCTTACTGACATCTGATACCACGTATGTGCTAACTTACTGGCATCTACAGAAACCATAAGAAACTAAACATATTACAAAAAAATGCCCTAACTGGAATGTTATGGTCTCATCCTTCACAGGAAAAGCATCTGAAATCTGTTAATAACTTGAACTTTAGCCATGTCTTAATGAGATACAGTCTTGATCCTTTTAGTAAGCAAGGCCGCCAATTCAAATGTTTCTAAAAATACAGGTATTACTGTTCATTGTGACCAAATACTTTCTTGGCATTCAGTTCAAACAACAATACTAATGAAGCATGATAATCCTTGATGGTACAGGATGTTTAAGGATCTAATTAATATTAACAGGCAAAGACTAATCAAGGGTTATAAAGAAAGTGCTATAAGCTGGTCTAAGAGAGATGACTCATGCAACACTTGCTTGAAAACAAATCCTACCCTGATTTCCAATAATTGGACTTCAATACGTAGGCTCTAGTGCATGTAGACAGATTTTAGAGAAGAAGCTGTCTGAATGGGGGAAGCAGTGACAAGTGACCTTTTTCCAAAAAACAAAATTTCTTCATGGAAGAAGCTCAGCTGTTTAAAATTTTAGAGTTTCTGACAAGGAAATTACAATGACAAATAATGCAGACCAACAGAAGGCTCAAGGACTACTGCATCCAGGATTATTTATATATATATATATACACATATATATATATATATATATACACATAATTCCTGGGGGACACTTTGCATAAAAACACTTATTTTGAAGGGCGGATGCTGCATGAGAATCTGGAGAAACAGCCTTCTGCCTCAAGATTGGTGCAGTTGATGGGAAGGACTTTACCTTGGGAGAAGATGCCTAATTACAAAGAGTAATGTACTCAGATAGATGATACATTCAGTGAAAGGGCCATGTTTAACTGGGCTAAAGAACTAAGTGTTGTCAGTGGAAAGCAAAGCATCCTCACGTGAGTACAAAGATCCTGAGAAGCAAATTAGAAGAAACAGATCTGTTATTGAGGATCACAAAATAGGATACCCTCCGTAAGGCAGAAACACGGTGGTCCAGTAATCCTGAGTGGAGCACAGCTATTGAAATGCTGTCCAAGACAGTAGGAAAAGATCAAGGTGTTCGATAACCTTCTTCATTAATGGCATGCTAGATGTAAGAGAGAGAAGAAAGTGAGGCTGCCATATAGATCCACAGGTGAACAGACAGCACTGAAACTCATTCGCAGAAATAATTACCAAGGCTGTCTATTCATTGTCAAAGATTATAAAACAATTGTGGTAACACTACCAAAGACCTGAATATTTCTGGATGAGATAGTGGGTTTTACAGACTTTATAACCAAATAGTCCCTTTCTTTCAGTAAGAGCAAAGAAAAGAGGAACTGAACTTGAACAAGCATGAGTTTATTCAATACATTGAATATAAGGAGATATATATATACTCACTTATATTATTACATATATAAGAACATAATTCAAGAAGTGCTAGCGTTTGAAATTCTCTGTTTCTGCAGGGCACACATGGGGCATACTTAGTTAAACCTATTGAACAGGGAATTTTATGGACTTAAATAAAGGTGACACTTGGAATTTCTTTACATCAGATGGGCATGCTTCCCATAAGTTGTATATGAATCAAGGAAAGAAAAGTCTTTTATGGGATTAAGCATACCAGACCCAGCTAAATAAACAACAACTATTGCTAGTCTGAAAAGGAAAGAGAGGCTAGGGAAAAATGAAGCGCAAGCTATCAGTCTCCAGTATCTTGTCTGTATAGCTCACAGAGCAAAATTGACAGGATCCTTGCCAGCAAGTAATCTGGAGGGAAACATACATTTTCAGGGAGCTTCAAATTGAATTTTTGCCTGGAAAGTGCCTCCCAGTGAGATTTTTCTTGGGATGGATTTTCCTTCTCTGGCTTACTCTGCCTCAGGTCCTGAATCCAGTTTGTTATTTAGCCCCTTTGCCACATTCTCCCTCTCTATATATGTGTTCATAATAAAGCTTACCTTCCTATCATACAAGTTTTTTTGTGAAGACCTCTCAGTTAATAAAACAACACTTCCCATTCAGTAAACATTATGACCAGCTAAACCAGGTACCCCTTCCTGTGGTTGAGACAATTACGTTTCTCTATGGCTTTTTCCTTTAAAGAAAAAAAGGAGATGTTTGCTCATCTCTTCCTCATTTTCTCTTCCAGACAGCTGAGGGCTATTTAGCTCAAGCGTGGTATCCAGTCTACGTTAAAGGACCTTGGAAGGCGGAGTTCCAAGCAAAGAGGACCTCCTTTCATTGTCTGAATCCTTTGATCGTCTTCATAATCCTACATTTGACTTTTGGAGAACTCCAGCATGAATATCTCATTACACACCGGGTCTAAGAAAGCAGATAAATAACAAGGACCAGTTAAATCCTGTTTACTGGAATGATATCTCTGAGTATTTTGCAGTAAGTATGAAGGTTGTCCACCTGGCATCCAATATGAATTTGCAGTGATTGCAGCTGATTCTCAGATGACTTCCAGTACACAGCCAGGGATGACTTTCCCATCTTCCTCCACTGCAGCTATGGGGGAGAAAGACAATCTCTTCTCATGCAAGGGAAAATGTGTTTCTTTATGGATTTGTGAGGATTTCACAGACATATTGCAAGGCCACTGACAAACAGGTAAGGAGAGTGAATAATTTGTATGATACTAAACATTTAGTGACTTCTAAAAAAAAAACCTGTTAGCCTTTCCCTTATGACACACCATTTCCTCTCTGACTTTTCCCTATCCTAACTGACCTCTGTCTAAATAAATGCTAAACTCGACCAGCTGGAATTAATGACCACTTTAATAAACCATGTAAAACTATTACAAGTTTTTAAACATAAACTGATGTTATACTCCATATTGAAAAGATAAAGAATTCAGTTAATGCATCTCTTCAAAAGAATTTAGTACAAAAAAAAAAAAAAGACAAGAAAAAAAGAACAGAGAGGATGGTGCTTTGATATGAAGAGAAATTTAGAGGAAGACTTTTGTAGTTCTGGAAACCATACAAAGGAGATAATGCAATCATACACATACAGAAAAGAAGTTAAGAGGATACTCTTTTTTCAAGTAGTAGCATTCCCTTAACTTCTGCTGTTTTTTCAGTCGTTACTGCTCTGAAGTATTATCTGTACTCACAGCTGCTAGATAAGTAATACTGATATTTCAGAGGTCTGTTGAGATCTTGTGATATAGCAAGTTGTAAAACACACTACGCGAATGCAGGAAATATTAATCCTCATGTTTCAGGATAACCACTTCCAGGGCTCGAGAAGGTCAAGACAACATTTCCTGCATAGTACATGATTACTCCCCTGATTAGTACAAATATTCTCACCTTAAAAAGCCCCTATAAGGCCAGAAAGTAGACAAAGGAATACCAAAATACTCTCTTGCTCTAGGGCAACTTTAGTTTCTCCGTTTGGAAATTAAAAGCATCAGACTTCTCAGAAATTTAGTTTTCTTTTTCAGACTAAGTGAAAACACCTCTTTTTATTTTTTTTTTGTTAATCAAAGAATCACAGAATGTTAGGGGTTGGAAGGGACCTCTTTTGATCACCTAGTCCAACCCCCTGCCAAAGCAGGGTCACCTACAGCAGGCTGCACAAGACCACGTCCAGGCAGGTCTTGAATATCTCCAGAGAAGGAGAATCCACAATCTCCCTGGGCAGCCTGTTCCAGTGCTCCATCACCCTCAGAGGGAAGAAGTTCTTCCTCCTGTTCAGACGGAACTTCCTGTGCTTCAGTTTGTGCCCATTGCCCCTTGTCCTGTCACTGGGCACTACTGAAAAGAGCTTGGCCCCATCCTCCTGACACCCACCCTTCAGATATTTATAAGCATTTATTAGGTCCCCTCTCAGCCTTCTCTTCTTCAGGCTGAACAAGCCCAGCTCCCTCAGCCTCTCCTCGTAGGGGAGATGTTCAGTCCCCTCATCATCCTTGTAGCCCTCCGCTGGACTCTCTCCAGTAGCTCTTCATCTTTCTTGAACTGGGGAGCCCAGAACTGGACAGAGTACTCCACATGAGGCCTCACCAGAGCAGTGCAGAGGGGAAGGAGAACCTCCCTCGTCCTGCTGGCCACACTCTTCTTAATGCACCCCAGGATCCCATTGGCCTTCTTGGCAGCCAGGGCACACTGCTGGCTCATCGTCAACTTGTCATCCACCAGGAAACCCAGATCCCTCTCCACAGAGCTGCTCTCCAGCAGGTCCGCCCCAAGCCTGTACTGGTGCATGGGGTTGTTCCTCCCTAGGTGCAGGACCCTGCGCTTGTATCGATAATGTTATTGATTGATTTTGGTATGACTCTGAAACAGCCCCATCTTGTTCAGAACAAATTAATCCAAGGATTTAAAACATATTCAAAACTAACAATGTTAAAAAGGCAGGAAAACATTGTACCTGAAGCAGGATTAAGTTAACAGATATCTTATATGTGAAATACATTTATACCAAAAAAGAAAAAAAGTGCAGAAAAGGAGAGTATAGAGATAGTCCTGAAAGAATAAGAATTTACAAAATATTGCCTATTTTCAGCAAGGGAAAGGTGAAACTGACTTCCCACACTGTGAGAAAAAAAAAGAACCAAGCAAACCACGGAGTCAAAAAGTTGTAAAGCTCCGTATTCTTATTACTATTGTGAGACAGAAGAAGAGAAAGAAGAAATAAGTGAGCACCTGCATATTCAAGAGAGAAGGATAGGGTATTGGAGTTCTTTTTCTGTTTCCTTGAAGTATTGTATGTGTGTCCTTCATTTAAACACCGTGGGCCTTAGCTTGTGAAAACCTGTGCATAACGGTAACTGTGAAACCAGGTTAGCCTAGGAGACTCCAGCACTCATTAGCATTTCTAACGGCCTTAGGAAGCTCAGCTGCAACATCCTGTTCAGAAATGCAAAAATCTAATCTGTATTCTGATGTAATGAACAGACACGGCATGGATGATGTTTGGAATAAAAATTCAAAGAAGGGTGAGACTGCCTTACAGCTTGTGTTTTCTGGAGAACAGGGACGCGTTACAAAAGGCTGGCAGACTGTGCAAGGTAGGTGAGCTTTCAAGAAGAAAGTTCCCTCGTGGATTGATCACAGCAGTTTCTTCTGGCTGAATCAGATGCAATCATTAAGGTTCATGTGCTTTGTTCTTGCATTTTTCAGTGCTTAACTTTTTTAGATCTTTCAATGGCAACATCAGATGCAGTTGAATTTGATCACCATGAATCAGATTTGTGATCAGGAAAGTCAGTCATCCATATTAGCTAGTCATTCTACCAAATTTTTCAGCATCATCACAGCGGATGCTGTGAGTCACATTCTCCCAACACTATTCTCCCTGAGAAATTTTTCTGCAAAAAATCTTGTGGACTTCAATGGATAAGTGAATTTCATTCTCACTGGCAGGAGACCTGATTGCAATTTTTATTATAGGCACAAATTGTTCCTCAGCTTATATCCCCTACCATTAGCCATCAACTGAAGATCTTTTTCTGAGAGCACTTTCTATTGCTGCAAATACTAGTCAATGCTTACATTAGGAAGCGGTGTTTGCGAGCGCCTGTGTTGCACTGCAGAACAGATCAGATAGGAAGGTATAAAAAGGTGGTGAAAAATGAACACTTCCTCTAACAGTTGTTGCCTTATTAAACAAACCTTGTCCCAGCCTTGTTCCAGATGTGCAACCAATCTTGCAAATAAAGCGGCAATAGGATGCAGGATCGATTATTTTGAGGTCATTTGCTAATTCTTTTCCAGGAAAGAGAGAAATGTTGGGACATATAGTCTACTGTATGTTCTTTCTAAAATATGATGCCAAGTTTTCTGCCTTTTCTTAAAAACAAAAATCAAACATATTAAGTGAAGAAGGATTCATCACCTTCTTCTGAAACTCACTTAATTCTTCTCCATGTATCACAAAATTTTTTATGTGACATTTTAACCTTCATGACTGCTTTTCAATTGTAGATGGATGAAAAGATGTGCTAGCAAGAAAGCAGGAGTGGTACAACCAGATTTGGACAGAATGAAAATAACTTTTACAGCTGAAGTAAAAGATAGGCGACAAAGGCGGCCAAGTTTCCTACTGAACTAGGTGCTCCCACAACAGCCCATACACAAGCAGTGAAGCAGATGACCTATCCGCAAGGCTACAGCTCAGTTAGATGAATCACAGAATCACAGAATCACAGAATAGTAGGGGTTGGAAGGCACCTCTGTGGGTCATCTAGTCCAACCCTCCTGCCAAAGCAGGGTCACCTACAGTAGGCTGCACAGGACCTTGTCCAGGCGGGTCTTGAATATCTCCAGAGAAGGAGACTCCACAACCTCCCTGGGCAGCCTGTTCCAGTGCTCCATCACCCTCAGAGGGAAGAAGTTCTTCCTCCTGTTCAGACGGAACTTCCTGTGCTTCAGTTTGTGCCCATTGCCCCTTGTCCTGTCACTGAGCACCACTGAAAAGAGTCTGGCCCCATCCTCCTGACACCCACCCTTCAGATATTTGTAAGCATTTATTAGGTCCCCTCGCAGCCTTCTCTTCTTCAGGCTGAACAAGCCCAGCTCCCTCAGCCTCTCCTCGTAGGAGAGATGTTCCAGTCCCCTCATCATCCTTGTAGCCCTCCGCTGGACTCTCTCCAGTAGCTCTTCATCTTTCTTGAACTGGGGGGCCCAGAACTGGACACAGTACTCCAGATGAGGCCTCACCAGGGCAGTGTAGAGGGGAAGGAGAACCTCCCTCGTCCTGCTGGCCACACTCTTCTTGATGCACCCCAGGATTCCATTGGCTTTCTTGGCAGCCAGGGCACACTGCTGGCTCATGGTTAACCTGTCATCCACCAGGACACCCAGGTCCCTCTCCACAGAGCTGCTCTCCAGCAGGTCCACCCCAAGCCTGTACTGATGCATGAGGTTGTTCCTCCCCAGGTGCAGGACCCTGCATTTGCCTTATCAGGTTCCTCTCTGCCCAACTTTCCAGCCTGTCCAGGTCACGCTGAATGGCAGCACAGCCTTCTGGTGTGTCTACCACACCTCCCAATTTGGTGTCATCAGCAAACTTGCTGAGGGTACATTCCAACTCTTCATCCAGGTCGTTGATGAAGAAGTTAAACAAGACTGGGCCCAGTACTGACCCCTGGGGGACACCACTTGTTACCAGCCTCCAACTAGACTCAGCGCCGCTGATGACAACCCTCTGAGTTCTGCCATTCAGCCAGTTCTCAATCCACTTCACCGACTACTCATCCAGCCCACACTTCCTGAGCTTCCCTAGGAGGATGTTATGGGAGACAGTGTCGAAAGCCTTGCTGAAGTCCAGGTAGACAACATCCACGGCTCTCCCTTTGTCTACCCAGCCAGTCATGTCATCGTAGAAAGCTATCAGATTGGTCAGGCATGATTTCCCCTTGGTGAATCCATGCTGACTACTCCTGATAACCTTCTTTTCTTCCACTTGCTTGATGATGGCCTCCAGGATAAGCTGCTCCATCACCTTTCCCGGGATGGAGGTGAGGCTGACCGGCCTGTAGTTCCCTGGGTCCTCCTTCTTGCCCTTTTTGAAGATTGGAGTGACATTGGCCTTTCTCCAGTCCTCGGGCACTTCTCCTGTCCTCCAGGACCTCTCAAAGATGATGGAGAGTGGCTCAGCAATGACATCCGCCAGCTCCCTCAGCACTCGTGGGTGCATTCCATCGGGGCCCATGGATTTGTGGACGTCCAGATCGCTTAAGCGATCCCTCACACAGTCCTCCTCGACCAAGGGAAAGTCGTCCTCTTTGTAGGCTTCTTCTCTTACCTCCAGGGTCTGGGATTCCTGGTCCAGTCTTAGCACTGAAGACTGAAGCAAAGAAGGCATTCAGTAGCTCTGCCTTCTCCGCATCCTCCGTCACCAGGACACCCGCCTCATTCAGCAGCGGCCCCACATTGTCCCTAGCCTTCCTTTTGCTGCTGATGTAGTTGAAGAAGCCCTTCTTGTGGTTTTTGACATTCCTTGCCAGCTTCAATTCCAGGTGGGCCTTGGCCTTCCTCGTCGCATCCCTGCATGCTCTCACCACGTTCCTGTACTCTTCCCAAGTGGCCTGCCCCTCTTTCCACATTCCATGGACCTTTCTCTTCTGCCTGATCTCTGCTAGAAGCTCCTTGTTTAACCATGCAGGTCTCCTGCCTCCTTTGCTCGATTTCTTTCTCAGGGGGATGCATTGCTCCTGTGCATGGAAGAAGTGTTGTTTAAAGAGCGACCAGCACTCATGGACCCCCCTGCCTTCGAGAGCCCTGGCCCACGGGATTCCTCCCAGTAGCTCCTTGAAGAGGGCAAAGTCAGCCCTCCTGAGGTCCAAGGTTTTGACCCTGCTTATCGCCCTGCTTCCTCCACGCAGGATCCTGAACTCGACCATTTCATGGTCACTGCAGCCAAGTCTACCTCCGACCTTCACATCCTCCACCAGTCCCTCCTTGTTTGTTAACACAAGGTCCAGCAGCGCGCCTTTCCTTGTTGGTTCCTCCACCACTTGCATCAGAAAGTTATCATCGATGCTCTGTAGGAACCTCCTGGATTGCGCCTGCCTAGCTGTATGGTCTTCCCAGCTGATGTCAGGGTGGTTGAAGTCCCCCATGAGAACCAGGGCCTGTGACTGTGAGGCTACTTGCAGTTGCCTGTAGAAGGCCTCATCAACCTCCTCCTCCTGGTCAGGTGGCCTGAAGTACACACCCACCGTAATGTCACCCTTATGAGCCTGTCCCTTAATTCTAACCCACAAGCTTTCAACTTGTTCCTCATTTGCCCCCAGGCCAAGCTCAATGCATTCTACTTGCTCCCTCACATATAGAGCAACTCGATATGAAGGTTTCCTTTCCCTCTTGCTAAAAAAGGCAAATGGAAGAAAAATTATGCTTAGATGGCAAGTGAGTTACGGAGGATAACATGAAGTGAAGAAATAACTCACAACAAAGACTCTTTCTTCCAAACATTTTAGACACTAGAAACACATAATCTTATTTCTTTCCCTAAATTTCAATTGTCTGCTGAAGTATTTGCATACTATAAATCAAAACATGGCAGTAAGTGGGCTCTGTCTGAAGATTCACACTCTGACAAACAGAAGTGCAAGTAAAAGCACAGCCTAATTTAAACAACCCACTCAGGAACCTAAGCCTGACCACAGGCCATAATTTTGCAAATAAAAATCTTTTTCACAGCCGAGGATTACTTGTTCATAAGACAGACGAGGTGAAAACTACATCTTCCTTCTCAGTTCCTGAACTCACTCCTGTTACTATCTGTAGTCCAAAAAACTGGATCCACTGAGTGCCAACGGCTTTATCCAGTTGGATGAGGAGAGTTCATGGGTGGCTAGGCTGCAGCAAAGGAGTTTGCCTGTGCACGCCTTCCAAGATTCAAGTCTTTGTGCACGGTTTGCTCTTCTACGCCCCCTCCAGCCACACAACTGCAGAGTAGGGGAGAGAGAAAAGCAAAACTCCTGGAAGGAGCCTGAGAGAAGCTGCAATTAAAATAGGCCTGGCCAAATGCCAGCCCTGAATACCTCTAGATACAATGGGTCCTAAACCTAAATTAGGCCAACTGCCAGGCTTGGGGACGCATGCACAACTATAATCTCCCAAGAACAGACAGAGACAGCAAAGTGCAATTAACTGTTCTCAGTTCACCAGTCCGCCAGAGCAATCCTCAGGCACAGCAACACTTGCCAAACATTTTTCCGCATGCAACACTAATAACAAAAAAATTAAAGATTTGATTCAATGCCTATCACTCTGGAGAAAAAGAAAGAGAAAATCTGAGACCTGGGAAGGGAAATATTAAAACACACTTATGGACAGAGCTAGGAAAAAACATGTATCACAAAAGCAAGATTTCAAAGCTACTTTTTGACAAGGACACAGACCTACATGTGAATGGCACTGATTTACCTTTCAGTAACAGGGACAATTGCAAAAACGTTGGTGAAGAGGCAACCACTGAAATAATAAAACCACACAGCAATATACTTTGGCTACAATTTTTGTTTGTTGCATTCTCAGCTTGTACAAGACAGACTTCCAGTAATCCCTTCTTTGACACTACCACCATGATCCAACTTGTTCCCCTCATTAGGCTCAGTTATTCACCATCTGTCTGTGCAAAAAAGTAGTCTGAATATTATTTGGAATAATATTATGTGGAAGCAATAATGAAACGCATTACAGGAAAAGCAAGCTGGAACTACGATACCTCTCAGTCTAAATGAGAAAGAGCTGGAATCCGACTGAGGCTGCTGGAGCCCAAGTCCTGCCACAGCCTTGTACCGGGAGCCAGCTGCAGGGGCTGCCAGGGAAGGGGAAAGCAGTAAATCACAGCCAGCACTGCTTAGGGTCAAGAGTCAGAAGAAAAGAGAGATTTAGTTATGAATATATAAGAAAACAACCCCCCAAACACACGTGCAACAACAAAACGTAGTCCAGGTAAAAAGGGCCGTGATGGTGATGCCAGCCGTCACAGGCTCCTGCAGCACCCGGCGCTCGGTCTCTTTCATGGTAAGCAGAGCCAAGACGCAGCCTCGAGTTTGGAGTATCAGGACTTAGCATCCTCCCCCCACCTCATCCCCTTTCCACAGCACAAAAAAGGCTGGGATGGGTTGGGAGTGGCGGCTGTGGCTTACCTGGAGGCCCGCAGGAGTGCAAGAGGCTGTGCAGCTGGCAGCAGGGACAGGCAGAGGCAGGGTTGCAGGCGCCGGGGACAGCCCATGGGCCACTGGCCAAGTGGCTGCTGTGGCCCAAGTAGGTCGGTGAGCAGCAGCACCCACCACCTGGGCTCGGAGGACGAAGGAGCTGGGGCCAGACACCCACCTGTGCCTACCAGACGCTCGGCTGCCGGCCAGCTTGATCGGGATCATGAGGACAGGTCGGAGCATACGCCCTGCCTCCGGGAGCTGCGGGCCGCTCTTCCTGCAAGTGCAAACTAGGGATCATTCCAGTGAGCATCAATCCCCTGCAAACACTAAAGACAGGGATACAAACACTTCAAATGATCCACAGCTCCCTGCTGTTAAGCTGAAAAATCTGGCCTTAACTCGCCAAGGTTTGCAATAATGAAACCAGCTTTGCCCTGGTACTTACGTGTTTCAGTCCTAATAACTAATTGTCTTTTTGCTTTCTTCTGTACACAATGCTTATGTGGAGACCCTCATAAACAAACCTGAGGATATTGAATCTCACCACCTAGTAGGTGAAATATTAATCCATATGCAAAATTGCTCAGTTACAGATCATGAACATTTTTAGCAAGTCAGATACCAAAAGAAAGAATGAAACACCCAGAGATTTCTGTGTACCTTTTCTCCCATCCTGCCAAAGAGACAATCACAAGGTATTCATCATCTGTTTTTTTCTTTTATGATTGACATAAGGGAAGAAAATCTCCCAAAGGAGCATATAAATAATTTAAATAACACACACAGCGGTTGCCAGTAACCAGCCAGATTCATCCCAGCTGTAATTCTGCTTGACTCTGTAGCATTCCATCTCCAAAGTGGATAAACCAAATGCGTAACAGAGAATAAAGAATGAATGAAAAATACCAGCAACCCTCTCTAGTAGCAGTTATAATAGGTCTTGATATAGATTTAAAATCTAAGTGGTATTTCAGAAGGGGTATAAGGAATTTATGTCCTGAACTGCTCTGGGATCTTTGGATTGAAAACACTACATATATTTTAAGTTATTGCTAACTACCACAACTTGCATGCCATTGCTTTGAACACAGCCGATCTGAAGTATGTGTAAAAGACGTTATAGGAGTATTTTAAATCAGGGCACCAAGCCAGACAATATTAAAGTATATAAGCTGCCTTCTTGTCTCTAGAGGTTTTAATATGACAAGTGCTTGAACTCCTGTTAGCCTTGTTACAAGAGTTACGATGTAGTAACTCTTCATCTGAGCACAACCAGTCCATTGTAAACCTAAGTAAAATGGATACTACCCTCCAGTGAAAACTAAGCATTGTTCTTTCTGCTTTTTTTTCTTGTTTGTTTCTTTCTTGCAAAAAAAGTTTGAGTTGAAGTTTTCATTTCAACACTACAAAGAAGTTAAAAGATCTTGGTCCACCTGCTGATTTAGAAGACTACATCAAAATGGCTTTTTGTTTGGTCATTAGGGAATTAATGGGTTCTTTTTCTTGTAATTATTCTAGAGAACTACCTATCTGCAGAAATTCGTTTGGAAGCAGAAATAAATTTCATTACTTTAAACAAAATATGGTTTGCTACAGCAGCCCAAGGAAAACCTATGTTACTCATTTTTTCCTTTGAACATCATACCAGCTACAATCTGAAATAAACCTGTGCTGGGGGAGAGAAGAATATATACAGTTTTGTCTATCAAAGTCAAAGCACAAAGTACAAACATCATTAAACTTTTCAAAACCTTTGTCAAAGGTAGAAGTGTTCTTTCTGAGGGGAAAACCAAAACAAAATATGAAAAATTACTCCTGTTTAAATTCCTTCTATGGGATTTTACCTTTTAAGTCTTTTAAAGCTCCTTCCTAATCCACAGCTATAGAGGCATTTCAAACAACAGAACCCAAGGACTAAATGTTTTGTGGTTTATTCTACATATGGAACCAATTACTTCACAACCAAATTGCTTGTGATATTAAGAAATTACTGTAGGGTTTCTTATCTTAGGTGTCAAGAAACATTCTTTTCCCATGGAAAAATACTGCAACCCATAATATACTTCACTGCTGTGGGTCTTACGACGTTAGCCAGATTTAAGCGTCACTCCTGAACTTGAATTAGCTGCCCATACACAAATTAACGTGGCAGTCCTTAGCTGTGCTGCCTATGGAAGGAGCTGGCTTTCAGAGAGTTCCAAAGAACGCATCTGCCCCTGAACCAGCCACTGCCAGTGGTGATGTTTCCTAAAGCTGTCTGGAGAGAGCAGCGTCCTTCCCGCTCCCACACATCCACACCACTCTGTGAACTCCACTAGAAATCATCTTTGCTGATCCTGCGGCTTAGTAAGATCTTACCTACGTCTACAGCTGCTGCATTATTATTTGTGTCATGTGTACTGCCTCAATATGTGTTTGGTCTGCTCTGTCATTGCTCAAGCTCTTCACGTGTGTCTGTGTGTGTTTAAAATTCAAAAGAGGATCACGGGTGACATTCACATTCTAAAAGTACAGCGACACAGCTAAACACGGGCCTGATATCCGCATATGTTAAAAGCTTGCAATTATGTACAAAACACTGTAAAAAGTTAAATCTGGCACAGACAAAAATCACTGAGGACTTCAGTGGGAATTTTAACCCAGGAAACTACAGAATTTGCTCCTTTTGAAAATCCTATAAAACAAATACTAGATGAAACAAAAGCTATTTTATAGAATTCATAGAACCTGCTTTACAAGTATAAAGAACGTGTACTATTTATCTGCATGTGAAAGTAATTAAAATTCAAAGCATTAACACGAATAGTAAGAATAACAAGAACGTTAATGGGCCCCTGTGGAGCACAGGCTAAGCTGGTTTGTTTGGCTAAACTCTCTTTCATAAATACAACTGCAGTGAAATTGTGCACACAAGAACAATAAAGCAGACTCACTGCTTGAAAAAGGGAACCAAATAAAGGTGAGCAAAGCAAAAAAAGTATGAATAAATGTAAATCCAGTGTAACAAATACAAATGAGAATTAAAGACGACTGTATCAGCATGTAGTGAGGAAGGCAGCTAAACAGGCATTGCTGCCTCTCAGTTACTGCCTTTGTCTCCTGCTTCCTGCCTGTTTCATGTCACAAAACCAAGAAAAAAGCAATAAAAGTAACTTTTGAAAAAATATCAGACACATTCCACAACATCGTACTGAAACGCCAGCATATACAAACCACTTTTTCCAGATGACAACTGAATAGACAGTCGAAAGAAGCTTCCCAGCAGTCCACCTCTCCTAATGCAGTGAACGGACCCAAGCTGGCTGCTTGTTAGACAACCAGCTTGCATCAAAGCACTCCCTCAGAGGAGTATCTTTTAACAACCTCTTTAGTCTTTTAAGCGCCAATTTTCCAAACGTGCTCCAAGGACACAAAAGTCGTCAGTCACTCCCGTCGCTGCTTTAACCGAAGGATTTGATGAACCATCCAGAACACATTATCTCGGGACACAGGACAAGCTTACATCTCTCTATCTCCACTGCACAGAGTTTCAAACTGTTTGTGAAACAGCTCCCAAAGGGCTGTCTTGCCGCACAGTTTTAAAGCACGTGGAAATCAGTGAGAGTTCTCTGTAAAATGTTACATTTTAACCTAAAACATAAGCCCCTGAATCATAAACAACTCGGATGTGGACAGAGTAGGGCAGAAAACTCAGAGAAGTTGCTGAGAAATTTGTCCCAGGGTAAGCCTTTCCCGCTTATTTTCAGAGGCCTGAAAATACCCTTCATTAATCAGGTGAGTTCCACAGCCAGCTTTCAGACCACCTGTTTTTTGGCACTTCACGGTCTAGTGCAACACACCGCCTTTAACTGGGACTTCGACTTCCACTATGATGTGTGGAAAGATCTGATAACTAAAAGTGGGTTTACAGTAACACAGCCTGGGCAAAAGAAATATGAACTGAACTGAGGGGTCGTGCCTGCGTGGAAATCACTGTCTTCAGCCTGCTCCTGGAATCTGGTGTCTCCAACAGCTACTGCTTGTAAAACACAACCAGAAGGCCAAGCGGTGTTTTCGCAGTCTCATCCTATAGTTAAATGGCTGCAATGTTCATTTAAGACACAGGGGAGTTGTGCCCGGATCCACCCACCCCTTCAGACATTTTGAACTTTTTTGTCCTACCTCCAGTGATGGTGTGGGCTGCCTTAATAGCATTTTTTTTTTTTAAACTGGGCTTTGAATCTTTGCTTCAACCAATATTTACATACATAACATTCAGCAGAGCACAGACAGAAAGGAAAAATGGCAGTGACTTGGTATTTTCTTTTAAATGTTAAATATTTTAACTTCTTGCAAGTCAAAATACTCAAATAATTTCAACGCATAGTAAATGTGTACGTGTGGACACAAAGTCACAGTAACAATGTCTGCACGAACAAAACAAATCCCAATAATATTAATTTCAGTTATCTGTGGCGAATTGCACTAAGGCAACACTGGAAATCTAAATGGAAATAATGTCCTCGAAACATTAACTTATACTTTTCTTTATAAACAGCTTTTTGAAATATTTACTTTCATCTGCATCAGCCTGTCTGCTCACATTTTTGAATCGCAGCAGGTTCCTGCAGTACAAGAGCCTTAAGAATAATAAAACAAATGGCTTTCTGATTCACGAGATTAGCCTCTAGCACAGACAACCATTATTCTAGCTATAATACAATTCACATCCGGTTAAAAGAGATGTAATGTGCAGAGAGGGTCTGTCCATCACGCAGGCCTGATGCATTAAGTCTTTATTTCTCCTGTTCCTCTGTGTTCCTGTGGTCTAAGGCTCAATGGTGAACATGAATGGAGGTCTTGCAGCCCTTTTTTTTTTCAGCTTAGAGGTCAAACCTACTGTATGAAAGATAAAAAAAAAGGAAAAAGTTCTTTTCTAAAAGTAACCCATGGTGAAGATTATTATTTCTTATGTATTCTATTAAACAGGGGTAGTCAGTGTTTACAGTAGGGTCATTACTCAACACAGAGATATTTTAGTGAAGCATTTACTTCAGTCGCATTACTGACTAAATAAAGTAACAGTAGCAATGGCAAGTTGACATTTGTTTTCATAAAGATAATTATTTAAAGTGGCAGTAGTGAGTCTCTCACAGTGACAGAGAAAGAGAAAAGCTGCTTTCTTTACAAGTGCAGACTTGAAGAACTATAGGCACAGTAAAGACACTGCAACATAACAGCTAACATAAAAATAGGTATGAATGCCATAAGTTCTCGTTTACGTCCTAACAGCTACATATGCTCATTTTCTGACCATGAACAGGCTCAAGCATAGACTTCTTTTAGATGACAAAGAGGAGGAATTAATTCAGAAATATGAAAATACTTAATTCTCTGGTTTTCCTCACATTCAAAAATAATGCTTAGAAGTCATCTCAGGTTGAGTCACATGCGTGCTTTTAAGAAAAATGATAAGCAAAACTTGGGAGAGGATAAATCTGGATGAAGTCCCATGCAGAGTTTCAGGAGAAGGGCAGGAAGGACGCCATACTGAGAACTGAATGAGCAGCGGTATCGACTTTGCCTGAGGGATTACACTTTGCATGTTAACTGAAGGAAAAAGCTATTTTAGAGTGAGCAAGACTATTTACCTTCCATAAAACCGAATGAGTTAACTCTAAATTCTAGATAGTCTAGAATAGCTAGATGGGACCTCACTAGAACATGAAAACATCATTAAAAAAATGAAACTATACTGAAAATTAATCAAATATGGGAATCAAAGAAGTGAAACCCCACAAAAATTATTCATAAATTTCCATGTAATAATGATATATTATCCCGTGTTTTATTGGGTTTGCTTCTGGTGAAAGGGGAAATGGCATGACTCTGCACACTTGGCTGCGCAGAAAGTGACCATGCTGGGAGACAGAGTTGATCCATAGCAAATCTGAGATGATGCTATGTGTAACTTTTGTGTTTTTTGTATAAACAAACATCACAGACAATAGGAATACCTTCAGCTGAAATATTAATAAAATGTTCAATACAGTTATTCCAGAGTCTTTAATTGAGGGCTAGTCCAGCTGTGCAAGTCACACAAATGAAAACTGGCTGTACAGTCATACACACAGGATAACAGTAAATGACATAACGTCCAGCTGAAGCTTTCATCACAACATCACATCCCAGAGACTCATACTAGCTCCATTCTGTTTAATGGCTATATCATTTGATTGAAAAGAGTATGCCAAGAAGAGCAGCCTGTTGGTCAAATTCTTAGTCAATAATACATCTCATGAACATTGCTGTAACCAAGAGAAGAGATTCAGGAAGGTTTCAGTATTGGCAGAACAGAGACTTTCAGCCAGGAAAAATACAAGCTAATCCCTCTGTGAGAAAAGAAACTGAAACACAGTGATGAAATATGAGCGAACATTCAGCGGAGCGTTGTGGCCACGGGAGATGTGGGAGCAAGCAAAGAACGGAACAGGGGTGTGCGGACTCTGCCGGGGTCAGTTCTCCAGAGGCGCACGCTCGCCGCCCTCATCCCGTTCGCTTACAGGGGCTGGCAGCATGCCAGCTCCCAGATGTTCACCTGGAGGCTGGAGTGATGACATCGAACCTCTGAGGGAAGGCATCCTGTCCCCCTTCCAACACAATGTATACACTTGGGGCTCTGTGACCTCCCGGCCTTTAGCTGTCGATAATGAACTTGTCTGCTATCTTACTGCACATCTCGCTGCTGGAGCATTGACTCAGGTGTATCCCGTCCCCTAGCAAGTGTTGTGTGGCTGGAGGCCTGCAGCCAATACAAAAGGAGTGATAGTTCAGTGCTGGAGAGAGAAGAAACTCATATGATGTTGCCCAACAACTTCTTTGTGCAAAAGACCTGCAAGAATTCTGCTTGATTTGCAGCCCGAGTTGCAGATCAGCGTTGCTGAGCAGAACCACCACTTGGTACTTGATCCATTCCGAAAAAAAGGAAGAAGAGAAAGGAGGAAGGCATTCAGACTGAAAAGGTAACGTCAGGATCACTCCCATGCCTAATTCAGCCTGAGGAGACCTGAAGCTGTTGGCAGTGAATACTTTCAGTGATGAAAGTCAAGATGTGCAAATCTCATTAAGAGAAGGAACGTGGAAACCGGCCAAAGTATTTTAAGCAAACAGGAAATTAAGTGATTTTTTGGAATGGTTCAAGCAAGTATAATTTTTCAAAGTAATAAATTAATGTTAAATGGAGAAAAATCTCTAGCTCAAGCAATTAAGTATGCATTTTAAAATAAATTAACATTTTACCTGTAAAACATTATTACTGAAAGTTTGTGTGGTGAAATATTTCACTAATCTTCTTGTTTCCCTGAGACCATGATGGCATTTCATAGAGAAGAGAAAATCAGAAGAAAAGATAAATCATATCCTACCTTTCAACAGGAACATTATGGGGTTTGTTTTTTACTTGCCTACTTTTGTGCTTTCTTTTTGACTGCTTCACTATTAAAAACAAACTTGTCCACTGAGCTCTGAAGCCCAGCTGTGAATCTCAGATGAAGCCAGATTAGTTGCAGTCCACAGACAGTACTGGGTCTATGGCTGGAAACCTCAGCCCCCATGGCACCTCATCCTGTCTTCCCAGAGAGCACATCAGTACACGCCAACCCCGCTTGAAATGAAAAATGCTACAAATGAATACTGCTGCATCCAGGTATCTAGTCATCAGATCCCCCAAACCTCTGAAATCGTGATGCAGGAAGCCTATCCAAACCACATTCACAGCAAGGCCTTTGCTGGCCAGAAGAATTCACGTGTCACTATTATATATATTATTTTGGTGCCTGCTCAAAGCAGCACAGTGTACGTAAATAGCCCAAGCGCATTGCTGATCTTCCTCTTTCACTCCAAACTCCAAAACACATGATCTTTGATAACACGATAGGTACCCCAGCAAACCCCCTCTTCGGTCCCAGACATACCTTAACAAAGTTCCAGTTGAATACTGAGGACATAATCGAGGTAGAAAGACAACAAATTCATCTTGTGTCAGTATCTCAACAACACAAAACTTGCTGGGGGGGGGGGGGGGGGGAGGAAATCTATTTATACATTCTTTATTGCATAGGTACTATTGCTTTCAGCAGTGGCTTTGCAACCAATTGGTCCTACGGTCATCCCACACTTTTTCCAATAAAACCTTCACATTCACACCACAACAGATCGCATTTCTAGAACAATATACAGCGCATTCTACACCATATCAGGTGTGCATAGCTGTATCTATAAACATAACCAGAACATTACAGAAATATGCTTCCTAATAGGATATTTTTCTTAAAGCAATCCTCTTGTGTTATTACCTTTTACAGGTGTATGGTAAGTTGTTTGCTTTGTCATTTAAGCAACTGCTGCTTCTATATTTTGGGATGCACTGTCAACACTAAAGGCTGAAAGGAGTAATATTGATATCGCACTCCAAAACCAGCATAACTTGATTAATGGTCTCTGTTGCAATGAGGAGTCACACTGCAGTGCTATGGATTTACCTTCCTATCAGTGTAAAGAAAGTGAGAAGAAGGAGGACAGCTGTGTGCTTAAAATGCCAAATCACAGACTTTCAGACAGCAGTATTTATTTCACAAATTAAAGTGGGTTTTTTGTTGGGTTTTTTGTTGCATTTATCTAGCCCTGGAACTGATAAAGTGAGCCACAAATTTAATAGTCAACAAACCTTATGGAAATATGATATTCAATCCTAAATTAGCATGTACTAAATGAGATCTTTATTATGGGACTCGGTGCCAAAGATACTTGCATTGTTTATACAACAGCACGTATCTCTTTGCAGACAAAGCTAAAAACACTGCAAGAAAATTGTCATTTCTTTCCATTTTAGAATAAGGGGTTATAAAATGCTAATTAGGTACTCCTGACAAATGGGAAGTATCTTAACATTTTTTGATATATCAAACTAATTCAGAAGTGAAGACATCTAACTTCTGTCACCTGCTATATTTCTCTCTTGAATGTTAGAAGCATCCACTAAAGGAAACACATTAATTCTAGAATCCTCACCGAATAAAGCAATTTTAGTATTTTTTAAAGCAAGCCAGCCATGGTAATTGAGGAAAACAGCACATCTGCACTAAGTATATATGCTTTAAGCAAAACCGCACCTTCTATTCCCCTCCACTTAATTCAGCAACCATTTTGAAAGGTTGTCTTTGCTTTTGTCCACAGCTCACTGTGTCTTTTATGTTTTCTCTGTCATCTTTCTCAATGACAGTGCCGGATCACAGAGTTGTAGCATGATTTAATAGCTAGTATCTCACGAGCAACTAATAATAAAAGCATGTGCTTCTTGATTTCTTGGAAAGGCAGAATTGTGGAACGGCTTGTCCCGTATCTTCTTCCCATCACCCACACACCCACTGAGGAGGCGCCCGTAACTCAACACTTCACACTGTTTCAGTTCCTCCAGTGGACAGAAACACGCACTGAACAGTGTGGCAGAAGAACTTGGGTCTCGTGAGCTTCGGCTAAAACCAGACGCCCTGTTTCAATGGCATCATTTTAAAAGTACACACTGGTGATAAAACTCAAGGCTTATAGTACTTTGGCTTAGGGGCCAATCAGCCTCACGCATTATTTACAAGACATAAGAGATGTTACACTGGTGTACTTTGTATCAGTAGAGTGGTCAGGACTGTGCCCAGTTTGGACGACCAATATACTGATAAAAGAAAGGTCACAAAAAGCAACAAAACTACTACAAAGTTTATAAACACAACGTGTAAAAAAGCTTAAAGGAATGTGTTACTTGGACAAAGAAAAGACAGCTGTGAAAAGCAATGAGAGAGAAATGAGGCATAGCAGTCTTCCAGCATCTAAAGATCACCATAAAGGTGACAGTGATAAATACTCGCCACATTCGCTGGCAGCAGAACTAGAGTAAGTCGGTTTATCTTGCAGTAAAGAAGATTTAGCTTGGCTACCAGGAGAATCTTTCTTCCCATAAGGATATTGAATCACTGAAATAAGACATGGAGAAAGCTGTGGAATCTATTTTACAGGTTTAGAAGAAAAGTATAGATGAAGTTCCATTAGAGATACAAGAATGACAAAGACCTATATTTGTATATTCAAAGATAGCATTTCTTTTCATGATATCTTTTGTGGGTCAAGAGCTGTTGTATCTCAATATCTGTGTAAATTTTAAAACCCTATTAGCATTTGTATCAATTAAACCAGCACAACAATTTAAATACAGAGAAGTAGTCAGATAAACCCACTTGCACACCTTGAGTTAGAACCCTTATGTTAACAAATGCAGCCATTCTCTGTTTGAAGTAGCTTACTTTTGCATCTTGAAGCAGATCCTCACCTTCTTTAAAAACTAAGTTCTTCCCCCATTGAAGACCTTTGCCTTAACTCTAGTTCTTATCCATTTCCATATCTGGTTCCCTGTTTTGTGGCCTTTTTAAAATTATTCTCAATGCTATACAACTTTTACTTCCCCCCCTCCCCAGTTCTTAATTAATCTGCATAGTCTCCACAACTTCTAGAATCTTGTTAGCAGAAAACACTGTATGGCCAGAGAGGTCTACCATCTAGCAAGGGAAAACAGAAAGAAAGTAGGTGGTCACATAAGGAAATCAGTGAAAGCACTTCCACATGATCAGAGAAAAAAAAAAAGGTGGGGGGTGATGAGTGAAGAGAGAATCGTTACAGGACTTGTCAATTCCAAATGCAGTTCCTATTGTATGTTCATTCTTTCTGGAAAGCATAAAAAAAATTTATATATTTGATAACAGTACACAAAGTTATTAGAGTGCTATTGATATTGTACCAAATGAAATTTCGCCAACGTGAATTACAAAAATCAGCAAAATCCCATACCTGTATTGGCCATCTTATGTTTTCATTGTACAGGTGTGGCCCCCAGACACACCACCAAGAAGGTGCCATATACCACACTGCATGAAAAGTTTCATGTTCCAAAATCTTGTGCTAAGGACACGAGACAACAGCTGGCTACAACAAACGGGCAAGGTGACACACGTCGCGAGACAAGCGGGAGATGCGAGTCAGGCAAGGCCATTCCTTGCTCTTTGCTGCCTGTTTCTTCTGGGGAAGGAGGGAGGGCTGCAGAATTTTTAGCGGCAAGCTTGCTAACAATATAATTTGCAGATCTTGTAACAAACCAAAGGGTGAGATCAGATCCCAAGATCTGAAAAGACCGCTATACTCATGCTTGCGGATTTTTTATGCGCATCTTTAAAAGAACTGTTCTTCAGGGTCAAAAGGGAAAAGGACTTCTTTATTTTCCACTCAGTGAGTGTGTGCACATGAACATCTCATGCACGTATTTGAACTTCCTTCTTCCATTTTGTCATTCAGTTATTCTGAAAACTTGTTTACACAATTCTTTATCTCCTACAGCAATTAAAATCGGAAAGATCAAGGAAAGTGTGCAGCTCAGGGAGAGCGGTGTTCCTTCAAGCCTCTTGAGGAAAAAGGGCAGATACATTGCTGATGTGAAAGAAGATGATAGTTTTCTAAACTGATGTTCACAAGCAGAGGGGAAGAGCTTTCACTCCGCAGGATTTAGAGAGCGCAGTAGACAGCAATGTGCCACACTTGGGTTTTCAGGTATACAGCTGCACCCACCCAAAGGCCGACCTCTGAGGCTCTGCCCTGCCTAGAAGCAAGACACAAGGGCCGGGTGACCCACAGCACGGTGAGAACAGTGCAGCCAGGCCTCTTCCACAAACATAGAACAGGGGCCAATTCCCAATACAGGACTCCCAGAGTTTCCTGAAATTCACAGAGACAAAAAGCCACTCACCTTTAATTCCTCCCCTGCTTCTTTAATACCAAATATATGGACAAAGCATGGATTCTTTTAAGCAGATGTAGACTAAAAATTCATGCACTTACAGCAAATATGAGTTTTAGTTTCCAACACAAGGTGGAAAACTCAACATTTTGTGCTATACACAGCTGAATCTCAGACATTTGGGGACACAGAAATAACAGACTCATATTTACAGAAAACAACAGTGTCAGAGAGCCATTTCCATAACTCACCGTGCATGCATGCACATATGTGAGACTTCCACTGATCAAGTACAAGCTGCCTGCTGGGGACTTCACAAGTAAACAAACACTGTAATTCCTTCCTCGCTAACCGAACCTTCACCAAGGCAGGTGGTGCAGCATTTCCCTCTGAAGTTAGCTTCAACTTCATGTATAAGGTGAAAGAGAGAAGCATTTTAACAATAACACAGAACTTGGTCTAACCTTACCAAACAAACTCTAACAAAAAACTGTTTTCTGACAACCTTCTGAACTGAGCTAATAGTGCTGCTGAATTACTGTGATTTTGTACATGCATAGACAACTTCTCTTTTAAAAGAAACTGGGTACAGGTCAGAAATGAGAATACAATGAATGTAGGAACACAGGTCTGCTAAGCATTTTTGAGAGACAGGGTAGAAAATATAAACCTGGCATTTCTACTTGGCCAGATTACGACGTAAATCTATAAAACAGGCTACAACAATCATTCTTGTAGTCAATTTCCAGCAGGGAAAAATGAAGACCTGCTTTTGGCAGCTTTACCTATCACTTCTCACTTTGGAAAGCCGCATGCACAGAACAGGCTCTCTTTCCTTTGTACATGGGTGCTCCAGATGTTGCAGCTGCAGTAATGCCAGTTGCAGTTGAAAACAAACTTCCACCAGTTCAGACAAAAAAAGGTCCCCCTAGCTGTTCTTTAATAAGAATGTCAGCTGTCTCCTTTTCATGTTCTCAGTAAGAAATGTGGCTCCCTTTTACTCACCATCAGAATAATCCAGGGCCTCCTATAAGCACATACCTCCACACAAGATTTTTTTTTTTAAACAGACAAAGCCATAAGAAAGAATCTGGTTTCTAGTCAGGAAACTGTGATGCCGCTAGGAAAACTGACAATAAAAGGTTACTCTCTTCAGTGTGGATACTTCACTGCTATTTCCAGAGGGTTACTTCACTAATTCTAGTACTTTCTTTGAATAGTAAATTCCTCCCTCTTCCACAAATCGTTGTTTCCAGTTCAACAATAAAAATGCATATTAACTCTTTTTTGCCCTCTTTTTTATAAAAAAATAAAAAACCCCGCAGAAACTGTTGAGATGGGGGGCCAAACCCACCATGTGTAATCCTGAGAACTTCGTCAGGGTGCGAAAGTCTCTTATTCCACATGGAAACACAAAAGATTTCCCTTAAGCTGGCATTTCTTTCAAAGCTCTTGGTTCTTGGTCGAAAGGAAAATGGCTGGTGCAAACTGTCTTCAGCACCTCCTCAAGTCTCCTCATCAAGCATACGACTGGGTGGCTGTTAGGACCACTGCAGCGCTGGGAACAGAGAGTGTTGAAACATGTCCTCGTGTTTCAAAAATGCAATCAGAAGCCACTGAAAACACCAGAAGGGAAAAAATACCCACCAGAAGTATTTCCTTCAATTCAGTTTAAAACTTCTAAGCTCTACAAGTTCCCACTCTTCCTTAGCTTCCTACTGAGGAGCTAAACTAGTCGCGCATCATATTTGCTTATATTTAGCACACTTTCTCGTAGTCCTTCACTTCAGCTGTACATGCAACACTTCTCTGCAAGCAGGCAATTGCTCGCATGGGGTTTTTTGCAAGACAATTCAGAATATAGAGACATCATCTAAACTAGTTCAGAGCATCCTTTTTACTACTGTTCAGTGCAAGAATAGCTGTCGGCTTCCTTAACTAGCACAACAGAAGGAAGGAGACGTATAGAAGTTGTAAGCTATTTTTTTCTTTACATTTCTGAAGAACTTTTGCCATCCTCGGGCTCTGGGCACCTGTCCCATAAATTAATGCACAAAGATAAATAACTGCCTATGGACATCTGCTTCAGCCCACTCTTTCTCAGGAACCTTAGGGAGTGGGAAAAAAAACAGGCTATGTAGCAAGCCCAGAAGTCAACAAACCTACATTCTTGTAGTGTAAAGGAGGAGACGTGAGATCTAAAGCCAAGTACTCCCAAACCAGGACACCCTTCAGCAGAATCCGTTCTTCAAATTGAGGGAACTCTAGCTGAGCAGCTCTCCTACATGGTTGAACAAGGAGCTTCTAGCAGAGATCAGGCAGAAGAGAAAGGTCCATGGAATGTGGAAAGAGGGGCAGGCCACTTGGGAACACTACAGGAATGTGGTCAGAGCGTGCAGGGATGGAACGAGGAAGGCCAAAGCCCACCTGGAATTGAAGCTGGCAAAGGATGTCAAAAATAACAAGAAGGGCTTCTTCAACTACATCAGCAGCAAAAGGAAGGCTAGGGACAATGTGGGGCCACTGCTGAATGAGGTGGGTGTCCTGGTGACGGAGGATGCGGAGAAGGCAGAGCTACTGAATGCCTTCTTTGCTTCAGTCTTCAGTGCCAAGACTGGCCCTCAGGAATCCCAGACCCTGGAGGTAAGAGAAGAAGCCTACAGAGAGGACGATTTTCCCTTGGTCGAGGAGGACTGTGTGAGGGATCGCTTAAGCGATCTGGACGCCCACAAATCCATGGGCCCCGATGGAATGCACCCACGAGTGCTGAGGGAGCTGGCGGATGTCATTGCTGAGCCACTCTCCATCATCTTTGAGAGGTCCTGGAGGACTGGAGAGGTGCCCGAGGACTGGAGAAAGGCCAATGTCACTCCAATCTTCAAAAAGGGCAAGAAGGAGGACCCAGGGAACTACAGGCCGGTCAGCCTCACCTCCATCCCGGGAAAGGTGATGGAGCAGCTTATCCTGGAGGCCATCATCAAGCAAGTGGAAGAAAAGAAGGTTATCAGGAGTAGTCAGCATGGATTCACCAAGGGGAAATCATGCCTGACCAATCTGATAGCTTTCTACGATGACATGACTGGCTGGGTAGACGAAGGGAGAGCCGTGGATGTTGTCTACCTGGACTTCAGCAAGGCTTTCGACACTGTCTCCCATAACATCCTCCTAGGGAAGCTCAGGAAGTGTGGGCTGGATGAGTGGTCGGTGAAGTGGATTGAGAACTGGCTGAACGGCAGAACTCAGAGGGTTGTCATCAGCGGCGCTGAGTCTAGTTGGAGGCTGGTAAGTAGTGGTGTCCCTCAGGGGTCAGTACTGGGCCCAGCCTTGTTTAACTTCTTCATCAACGACCTGGATGAAGAGTTGGAATGTACCCTCAGCAAGTTTGCTGATGACACAAAACTGGGAGGAGTGGTAGATACACCAGAAGGCTGTGCTGCCATTCAGCGTGACCTGGACAGGCTGGAAAGTTGGGCAGAGAGGAACCTGATGAGGCAAATGCAGGGTCCTGCACCTGGGGAGGAACAACCTCATGCACCAGTACAGGCTTGGGGTGGACCTGCTGGAGAGCAACTCTGTGGAGAGGGACCTGGGTGTCCTGGTGGACGACAGGTTGACCAGGAGACAACAGTGTGCCCTGGCTGCCAAGAAAGCCAATGGGATCCTGGCGCGCATCAAGAAGAGTGTGATCAGCAGGTTGAGGGAGGTTCTCCTTCCCCTCTACTCTGCCCTAGTGAGGCCTCATCTGGAGTACTGTGTCCAGTTCTGGGCCCCCCAGTTCAAGAAAGATGAGGAACTACTGGAGAGAGTCCAGCGGAGGGCTACAAGGATGAGGAGGGGACTGGAACATCTCTCCTACGAGGAGAGGCTGAGGGAGCTGGGCTTGTTCAGCCTGAAGAAGAGAAGGCTGCGAGGGGACCTAATAAATGCTTACAAATATCTGAAGGGTGGGTGTCAGGAGGATGGGGCCAGACTCTTTTCAGTGGTGCTCAGTGACAGGACAAGGGGCAATGGGCACAAACTGAAGCACAGGAAGCTCTGTCTGAGCATGAGGAAGAACTTCTTCCCTCTGAGGGTGATGGAGCCCTGGAACAGGCTGCCCAGGGAGGTTGTGGAGTCTCCTTCTCTGGAGATATTCAAGACCCGCCTGGACAAGGTCCTGTGCAGCCTACTGTAGGTGACCCTGCTTCGGCAGGAGGGTTGGACTAGATGACCCACAGAGGTCCTTTCCAAACCCTACCATTCTGTGATTCTGTGATTCCTGTTACCAGGGTGGGTGATAGGGGACAGAAGAAAATAAAGAAAGAAAAAAAGGGATGGGGGTAGGCAACACTTCAGGAAATCAGACTCAACCTATTAACAGATCGGTGCCTGACAGTGACATTTATTACGGCCAGTGTTTTAAGTAAAATACTGGATGCAGGGCAGTGGTCAAAATCCAAAGGGAGCTACGAGACCCTGCCCTCAGCTCATGAGAAGCACACGGTGTTGGAGGAAAACAGAAGCACTCAGTTCCTCCCGACACTTTGAATACTAGGACTGGACTTAGATGTCTGCAGAGTCTTCTAGGGTGTTTCTGGTGTCATATTGTCTGCTCATTTCCCCACTGGGTCAGAGTCCAGCTTTGACAATCGCACTACATGCATATCAGTTCACGTCCCTTCTGAAGAAAAAAAAAAGTATTAAATTTCCTTCAAAGAGGAACTATAGGCATGAGTGAGAGGATAATTTGTTCCACAAATCATTTACTCTGCCATGGATAGTCTTCCAGATGATTCCTGCAGGATTCCTGTCTTCATACACTACTTCCATGTCTCCATTTCATGAGCTTGGCTTTACTTCACAGTGCCACTGCCATGCTACAAAAAACACACCTCTGACAGGTAGCAGTTCAGCCCTCTGATTTTTCTTAGAAACTACCTTCTTTGAAAAGAAGAAAGAAAACAAAATATTATTTAACAGGACTGTGTACAAGCCCAAGGAGAACAGAACTTGATTTGTACTTCCCCAGAAAGACTTCAGGTCAGGGAAGCTTTGTATCCGGCTAAACCAATCTGGCCAGCTATGAGATGTAAAGATGACTTAGAATTGTAGATCATGGTGGTAATACCACTCAAAACTATTTTGTATTAAAAAAGAACAACAACAGACTCTCAGGGCAGCATGCTTCAGGAGCAGAGATGCTGAGGAACAATTTATGGGTGGTATGCATGTCCCCACCGCTCAGCTGTACCAGTTTTGGTTGAAGGCCACATGCTAACTCACAGCACTCCTGTGGGGCCAAAACTCCACATGGGACATAGAGGGCTTGGTAACTCAGACTCTGCAAGAACACTGGCCCTTGAATTTAGAGAAGGGTACAGGGAAGGGCTTCCCCATCTCCTCCTCCCTCTACACCATCAGTGGAAGGCTTGAAAGCTCCCTACACACAAACCCCCCAGAAACAAAGCCCAGTTGAGGCGAGCATCTTCACTTCACTGATACACTGAGAACTCATAACATTTATCCTTCACCATTTTTAAATCATCTCCCAGCTGCTCTTTCCAGCACTCTTTCACTACAAGCAGGTTAGGATATGGAAAAAGATCATGCTAATGTCTCTCTCCCAGCGGTCAGAATCTCCATACACAGACAAGTGCCACATTGCCCCAGGTCCCGCATACCCAAAATAGCGGGTGAGTGCACACAGACCAGTGCAGACAAAAGGGGACAAAAGAGTACTGACAGACTGTTATAAACTTTATGTGGGACCCAGTATGTTTTACAGGAGACGGGTATTCTGATCATCTTATAAATTACAATTTCTGACTTTAAGACTAATTAAATCAAAAACAAAAACAAAAGAATAAAGAAAGCAGTCATCTGTAAAGAGATAAAGAAACTTTCCAACTCCAATACAGCTAAACAAAGGACATAAAATCAGGCTTATTTCTGTGACCACACAGGGTAACAAAATTGGACCAACATTAGAGCTAGACAACTCACAGATAGGCTATCAAAATTAGATGCATCCGTTTACATTCCATTTTCAAAACATCTGAATTGTAAGCAATAATTATCTGTAGCAGACTGGCCACCTGTTACTATGCTAGAATCACTATATCAACATCCATTTCTTTACCAAGTTAAAAAAAACATATGTCTTTATACAGAAGTATTTCAATAATGAGCCATGGACATTTCATTCTCTTTTTTTTTTTTGCTACTTAATAATTTCATCTACATGTTTTACAAGGCAGCTGTTCAAAGTACATGAATTTTTTGAGGTAGGTTTCTCGATCTCTCCTTCATCCCCATCTCCTGCATGGGGTCAATATGACGAAGTAAGGGTAGTCCCTTGCAGAAACTCAACTTGCACTGCCAAGCACCGAGAGTGGAACCTTCAAGGGGAGACCACACCGCCTGTAATTTAATACCACAACTTGCTTTTTTCCAGATGCTTCACCAATTCATCACACTCAGTGTCAGTTAACCGAAGAACTTCAACTCGTAACTTACCACTCCACACATTTCCCACCTTTAATTTGGTAAAACCCTGCAAGAGCAATGTAGGAGTCCCTGACAATTTTCATCAGTGGCAAAGCTGCAGGAAGAGATGGGAACGGCTAGTTTGCCTTCCCTTCATTTCTTCAGCTGTGAAGCAGAAAAATCCGTAAGAACAGACAGTTCTGGGGAAAATACAAGCTACAGCCACACTGTTTACACTGGTCAGCCGCATAAGCGGCCAGAGGCACTCTTCAAGCCAGTGCATCTACCCCTGAAGCACTGACATGTAGTCATGGCTGGAAGCACCACAAGAATCCCTTCTCACCTTTTCTTAATTCAAACAGCTTCTAAGTAGAAGCAACAACGGCCGTTCATTATTATCACACTCTAAGACTGAAAAAACAAAGTTACTGCACTGTAGGCATTCAGTGAAAATATTTAATTCTCCATATTTTCTAAATGACACCAAATGAAAAACAGTAGCAGACAACTTATTATTAATGTAATCAGGTCTATTAAACCCTATTCTGTAATATAAAAGCACCAGAATCTTGGCTAGGCATCAATGACACTCAATTCAGCAACAAAAATACCGGGTCAAAACACACATGCATTGTATCTTGCAAGGAAGATGAGAAACTCATGGGCAACAGCCACAACACGCACCATCTACACACTTGGGAAAGAATTTGTCAGTAAGAAAAGGAAGGAAGTGTTTGCTTTCACTAGCCATGATAACAGATTAAATTCACCCCTTCTGATTCCATGGAAACGATGAATTAGTTGAAGCAATGAATATGACACAAGTGAACACTGATGTTACACTTCAGCTCTCTAGGAGAGCTTTTCACCCACAAACTTGGGGTCTGTTGTAGAGACTGAACACTGCACTACACGTCAGATTCAGCAGAGATGTTTGATACAGCAACCTAAAAAATTGCGATTTGGATGGTGAGTAAATTATAGGTAAGATGCATCCCGTTTGAGATTAAAATGTTCCAGTATCTGAAAGTGTTAAGATACGTAATAAAACCTGAACAGTGTTCAGATTCGAAGGCTGTCAGGAAGATGTCAGTTATTTCTGCGACAGCCATATTACTCTAGATGCTTTGAAGAAACAAACTAAGCATAGATGTTGCTTGCACAAGAACTAAAAGCAGTGCTATTATCAAAGTTGGATTTACCCCATACAGTTAACAGAACTATCATTAATGACATAAAACTCTGAAAATTTAAAGCTGGCCTCAAAACCCACTGTTTTTACTTCAGGTTTAAAAATTCCATAAGAAAAATAATTTTAAAAGACCCATTCCTTTAGCACGGTAGAAATCTGGAAACCTGACTTCCACAGTCACAGCCCTTCTTGCTGAGCAGCTCAATCAGGTGAAAAACGTAAGAGGTCACGCGAGCCACAGAATTTCCCATGCCCTGCACGGTTCAACAGGAAGCTCTTACTCTCGAGCTCTGTTCCCTTGTGTGCGCACGCATCCATCTCGGGGGGCGCGTCACCTGCAGAAGAGTCTTCACCATTGTGAGAAGCGCTTCCCAAATTCAGCCGTTTGAAAGGCGTACCAAACGCAAGGAGAGAGACACCCTCCCCCCCCGCGAATGCCTTAAACACTTGGTGCAGTCAGTTTAGCAAGATTTACTCCTAAATTTCATCTCCGTGTTATGTGAAAGAGGTAATAGGGTGCTTTTGCCTTTAAAAATTTAGTAGGCAACTAAACTGAACATTATACACAGTAAGCATCTTAGTATTTTATTTGTTGCATCTTTTATACAGGATAAGCTTCACTGATATTGAATTCACTGCAATATTCTGCTGATGTAGCAACAAAAGTTTACATTATAAACAAAGAACAAAATTTTGACTTTAAATTTTTTTTTTTTTATATGTGTGTAATTTTTTCAGTTGACAAACAGCATCACAATTACTGAAGAAAACCTGAAATAAGCATGTAAAGCTAAGGCCAATTTTTTGAATCTCCAATCGATAGGTTTTCAATATTTATCATAAATAGTGGAAGCTAAACTCCAGCAACTAAAATAAACATGTCTATCATTTCCTAGCAACCGGGATTCAAATAACAGAGAAAACATACAACAACAAAAAAGTTTCTTTTCATGTCAGCTGACATCTGCGGTCTATTTACACCATATATGTTAAAATTCCACAAGATCATGGAGGGTAAGGAATTTTGAAATAGCCTGTTAAGCATTACTTAAAATGGCACTTTTGTAACTCAGGTCCAGGATTTTAGAATTGCTAAAACACTGAAAGACGATACACTGCAGTATGTCTATGCCAATATTACATAAAAAAGACACGCTACTCCATAAAGTGTCACTGAGATGCTCAACCAAAAATAATATACATTTGTATCTTTATCAAGATAGGTATTACTGTAAAAATGCTCACATTAAAAAATATAGTTATTATTGTTTGGATTTTCATTAAAACTAGAAGGGACTACATGAGCCAAAGTATGAGGAATTCGTATATAATGACATGCTTCCTCATTTTATAGCACTAATAAAAATAATAATAGAGAAAGCTCTATTATAAATCTTTAATAACGGTGGTATAATTTCCTAGTATCTTTTAAAAACTTTACTATGTGGGTTCATGTGCATGCAAATTTGTGCACATGTGCTTGTGTACATAAACACACAAACACATAAAAAAATCAAAGTGTATATATTACACATACACACATATCCACATTCCTGCACATAGCACTTCTATAATTCAAACAGTATGCAGGGACTCTTCCATGCGACAATAAAATGCCACATGCCATGTCTTCTTATTATTTCTTGTCTTTATGTTTTATCCAGTAAATGTAATAACATGTTTATATTTGGCCAAACGTAAGTGTTAAGATTTTAAAAAGTCATAAAGTGATTTAGCCATAACATCATACACAAGAAATAAATGATACTGCTAATACGTCTGATCACAAGTTCAATGTGAAAGGTTGTCATGAAATGGAATGTAAATTACTCTAAAAATTAATATTAAAAGATTAGTTAAATATTTTGGCAAACAACTTGGAATTTGTAGAAAGTTTAAAATGCAATTCACATTACAAAGACTGGAGATACTTTATAGATAGAGTTTTTAAATATGGATAGGACTGGCATTTATTTTTAAGCTTACTTCTACTAGAAATAGACTTGTTTCCTGTACAGGTGATGCTTTGTCTATATCATATACAGTAGAAAAATAAATTCTTTAGCAACCTAGAAATAGTTTATAAAACTCTTGAAGTTTTGTTTTCTTTGCTAAACATGCCAAGATTAGACTGACAACTATAAATAAAAGCTACATAGACAACAGGTAAAGTAGAACAAGTTAAGAATACAATTTACAGGACAGACTTTATTGTACTATTAATTCCTGTGTGCTTTGCAATAGGAATAGGTTGACTTTTCCTTTTTGTTTATATTTTCTTAGAAAAGATAATTACTTGGAAGAATATAACACAATATCAAGATAATTTATAATATACATGTACTTCAAACAGCAGCCGGGTTTATGGTATCATAGTAATCTAGAATGGTAATCCAAGTCATAATTAGAAGTACAATACCTAGGACATAAGTGGAAAAGGCAGTTTTTATTTTGGGAAAATGGAGCAAAGCAAACTCTTAAAAGCCTCAATTCTCAAAATCATCTATTTACTATAATACATACAAGACGATCTTAAATCTTGTTATAAGTGAAGATTACAACAGTGACCATCATAAAGCTTTTTTTTTTTTTTCAAAACTACACAAAACATTCTAGCAGCTGAATGACTCAAAGCTGTTTTCTTCTTTGCAGACCTAAACAGGTATATTTTGAGCATGAAAGTAAAAAAGCTGCTATGAGAAGTCTCACAGATAGTGTTCATCTATGGTCTCCCTTTGCTACAATTTGTAACCTTCTAAATTTTTCATCACTAACAAAATATCTAACCAAAAGATTTGTTTAAATTAAGCAGCATCTTTTACAGCAAAATTGGTACCAATGTCAAAGGAAAATAAAAGAAAAAAAAAGATAATTTAAAAATATGGTAAAAAAAAAAAATCAGTCATTTGAATTTTTAGTACAACATACCACAGGAAAAAAATATGAATACAAGTTTATGTGATTTTATATATACACACTCCAAAGAGGTTAATTGTCAGTACCCAAAGTATTTATTGCTATGTATTAGCAACGCATTTTTGTATATCTTTAAAGGGTCACATAAAAATAGATTTAAAGAATAGATTAATTGAAGTCCTAGATTAAAACATTGTTTGATTTAGAGAATTTTACTACAACAAAATTCATGTTTATGTATGAAAAGTTATAGAACCTTATATGAAAATGTCATGAACTATTTTCTAAACACTACATGTATTCCCAAGTGGGAAAAATTAAAATATCTAAAATATATTAGATTAAGTTTACAAGACCATCAATGATCTTTTAAACATGCAGCTGTTTACAGAATTAACAGTTTTACAAAATGTTTAGTTCAGTAATGGAACATAAAGAAATAAGTAGGCAACATCAAAATTTTTGTACAATATTTGAAACTCACTTTTACAACAAGCATGTCCTTGGTATTGTGCTGTAAGAAATAATAAGCAAGTCTACCCACCCATAACAAACTGTCCACAGGTTTACTTACAAGTAAAGATGGATGGTGAGGGATTGTAAAATTCTCAACAGTGCATTTTGCATTCTTCCATAAACAATCCTAAGCATACCGTCACATAAGTAGCCAGGAGATTACAAAATAAACTATAGCTGGGCTTTAGTTGTTTACACAGAATGCTTGAATGTGAATAAAATTGCCAAAAATAGCATGTTAAATAACAAAAACAGCCATAAAGCAGGCTGTAAGCATTGAATGTTTCATAAATGTAATTTTTTAAATCATTAAATTTCTATAGAAAAATTTTATTCACAATATATTGTGACAAACCGTCACAGGAATGATATAGTGATTGCAATAAGATATCATGCAGCAGCAGCTTTGTACTTTACAGCTATTTTTGCTTTTAAAAATTAAACCTCTCCAGTCATGCTTATCACATAGTTTTTATCTGCAGTGTGTACAAATGAGGAACACAGTACGGGATATAACAAAAAGATGTCCAATCAGCTGGATGGGAATTGTTTTTCATAAATATGAAGTACATTACTGTATCCTGAAACATGCACGTCTATAGCTTGTCTTTACGGTCCAGTGCCAGGCTGCCTGCAATCATCTTCTATTTATATAATACCAAGAGGGTCTGCTGGTAGTTGTGACTGTATCAGCTGAGGCTGCAGTGGTGGTGGTAACTGAAGAGGTACCATTGGCTCCACCATCTGCACTGCGTTGGAAGGTGGTGGCTGACATGCCACTGGGTTGGGTGCTTCTGCGATCTCTCCGTTGTAGAAGAAAAACTGACACTGTTGAATGAAGGTCTCTATAACCGACTGGTGGATCTTGGTGGTAGAAAGAAACTCTCTGTTTTCAAAATCAGGTCTCATCAAAGTAGGCCAGAAACAAATCGATAAGTTATCAGCAGTCATAAAGTTGGTTTTATATTGCTGACTAACCCTGAAATGAGAATGACACGCACAGAATGAATTAAAACCAGTATGCAATCAACTACAAATATTTTCAGACCGCTCTAACTGTAAGCACCATTACTAAACAATCTCAAGATCTTTGTTACTTTCCTCCAGTTATCCATTAAAACAATCATTCTTGGGTTTTTTAAGCGATTATGCAGAAGAAAGTTGAGAAACCATGACTTTTCCAGATTTGGATAGCTAACAAATATAAATCATAGAATCACAGAACAGTTTGGGTTGGAAGGGACCTTTAAAGATCGTCTAGTCCACACGAGATTAAGCTTTTAATCAAGACAGAAGTTGAACATTCCACCAACATTTTGAAGCGACAGTAATAAAAAAAACCCTTTAAATTTCTCAACCAGCTACAGGATTTCATAAAATTTAAATTTCATCCATTAAAAAGTCTAAAAGAAAAATGACAGAAATGGCTTCTTACTGCAGGACAGCCAGATATTAACTAACATCTACGGCTCTCAAAGAAAAAGGCATCACATTAGACCACATTAAAAATATACATAAAACCAAAACAAAAAAAAAAAAAAGAAAAACAAGTGTTGATTAAAGCACACCTCTGCAGTTTTTTTCATACTGGCCAGCAACAGAATTTGGCCAAGCTGTAAAGGTCACCATCAGTGGAAGTGTCACTAGTATCAACACAAATTATTTTTGTTTCATTTTTCAATGTGTAATGCAAAGGTTTCCAACTGGGCTTCCCTTCCTAGAAGTTTCCTGCTTTTAAGCAGAGGTTGGAGCAGGTTCTTCACTTGTGATCTCACTTCATTATTACAATACTATTACAATGAAAAAAACCACCAGAAAACAACAAGCTATTCTGTTCCCAAATTTATCATCTACAATTAAATGCAACCTCAGAAAAAACACACTGCTTTTCATAGTAATAGGCTAGAAAGAGCTAGGATATTTTGTTTTCTAAAAGTACTCTGCATTCTAAAGTAGTATCACAATTTTATCCAGAAGTAATTAGTGACAGATAAATGGAAAATCATGTGTTAATAAATCTGACAAATACCAAGATATTCATTCTGTTGGGAACATGCAATTCCTATATTACAGTAGACAGCACAAAGGCAACTGAGCTATAGTTGTCCTGCAGAAATAGACGGAAAATAAAACTTCAGCAACTTGTCTGTTACAGTTTCGATGATTAACAAGAGCAGACTGCAAGGATTTGACAGCTGGCTGTAGTCCATAGATTAAAAAGCTGTGAAAACCATAGTAAACACTAGAATTAATGCTATAAGAAAATATTTTCACTCATTTACAATGCATGTGTAGTGGTAACTATAAAGGTTTGACTTCCATTTTAGCATGCGCATTTCTTATTCCAAATAGTGTGAGGGTACACAAACACTGCCTCTCAATCTGTTTTGAGTAAGTCTGATCCAAAGGATATTGGGATACTCTTTCTGAGTGACAGTAATACTCATAACCTCTTTCCTAAAAGAATTACATTTTAACTTCATTTAAAGATTAAACAACCTGAAGATATAAATGTAAGCTTACTTTTGCTTAGCATTTTTATTAAAGTTTTCTTCCTATACCAAATTCTTGTCTATAAATTCCTCCTAGACTATACTCTAGAGATAGAACGAATTACTGTTACCAAGAATTAAATAAAATTTAAGTGTAAGACATTGTGATGGGGCAGTGAATCTGTCAGATTTGAATCAGAACTGCCTGTACCTTTTTCCTAAAATGAGTACAAAAAAACCACCAAAAGTGATTTCTAACTCTACAATGATGTTTCATTAGAGAACAAACTACAATAAGGTAAGTTATAAAACTGGGGAAAAAAAGCACCTGCTATGTAATAAAACTGAATTAAAACCCAGATCATCTATTTTGCAGACTCTGTTTTTCCTGCCATTTTTGCTCTGAATTCAAAAACTTTCAAGGGACTTGTTCAGTTGCATACGCTAAAACATATACCCTCCGACATCCTTAGGCACCTCTAGGATTTGGTCTTCTCACGCACCGGTTTTTCACCTCTTGTCATCAGTTCACTGCTTGCTGTCTCTCTCATATTGTTTCTCAAATCTAACCTGATCTAGTTGTAGACTCCTGCTGCTGTGGACAACAGGTGAAGTTTCACTCTTCCTCCTCCCTCTCCCAACAACTTTCAGGCATCAGACCACAGGGCGGCCACAGGGTGTTTGAGATCAGCTAGGGTATTCTACAGAAAATTGCATTTCCCCTATTTCTGTTTTCCTTTAGAACATGCTGCAGCTGCATAATCATTAGATCCAATAACTGAAGCAGTGGGAACCTATGGCTAGAAGGGAGAGAAGAGCATCGCACCTCTTCCCCGGTTGCAGCTCACAGCTAGATTAAACATAACGAACAATCAACTCTATTCTCTCCTGTGTTTAAACTTTACCTCTGTCTTTTCCAAGCGTAAACAAAAACCTAACAACCCGTATGCCATCTCCTACCAAACTTTCCCAAAGTATTTAAGAATCTTCTTGTAAGTGCTTAGCAAATGTCTATTCATCATCTTTTATGTTCACTCAAAATGAAAAATGAAGAGTCTGTTTCTCTTGATCCTGCCACCTTCCTCCACTGCAAACTCTTCAGGAACTTCAGGTTGTAAACCTGCTATATGATCAGACTTTAAAAGCTATAGACCTATGTCTTCCCAGGCTTCAGAAGCATATTATGCCACATTATGTTTCGAACCCATATTTAAAACTCACTTCTGCTTACAGTCAGACAACCACAATAAGATAGCTAGTATGCTCTGAAAGGTGCTTATCACACTGAAGAAAAATTTATCTTATTGTTGCCATTTATTACATTCTTATGGTTATTGGTGTCTCGTATTTCAATAGCAAACTCATGGATAATACTTGTATTTTTTGTTTCAATAACCGAGTCCTATGCTTGTGGACACACCAAAGCAGTATCACCAACGACTACTAACTATGCAACAATATCACATTTTTTACCCTCATGACATATGATGCAAAAACAAAGCATTTAAAACATCAGTTTGTGATGAGTTTTCTTCCATCATGTACAAGTGCTTTACCTCATTTAATGAACAATTCATTTGATGAACAACATTTCCATTTTATTTACATACTAGTAGTAATTTACCACAAATTAATCCCTTAAAAATAAATACAGACTCTAAAGAATTTAGTTACAGGTTCCCTTTAAGATCCTGTACCCACCTACAACTATCTCTCTCTTTATATGCAATTGCTTATGCTAAAGCATTTTTCTTGTTGAATGGAATGCAATTACCTGACATTGCAAATGATACAAAAAATTACAGCCTTTCTTAAGAAAAGATTATTTTATTACTGGTAACCCGCAATGTAAATCAGTCATCATTACAAGTAAGAGACTGGACTGGAGAGCAAAATCTAGTGTACATCACATATGTTCTCCAGTAAGTTTCAAGATTAATGTATTTCATTTTTCTGTAGATATGCATGCATTAAAACCTATCCAGGATTTTTCTGTAATTATACTTAGCTCTTTTACTTGCAGCAATCCAGGTACTTGACACTGTAAATTCAATTGTGCTATGCAAATAGGTGACCAGCTGAAGACTTCTGACAATTCAGAGACTGCCACTCTTCCACGAGAACATCTATCATGTCCACTAAGAACTATTGAACCATTTCAGGTAACTAATAACTGTGTCAAGTTTCAGATGTTTTGTTTACTTCAGATGGACACCAGCACATCTTGCAATTCTGTAATATGTAAATGCATGGTATAATTACATCCACTGATATGATTTTATCTATTTTAGGGATGAATTTGTGTTTGGCAAGACTGCAATGGAAAAACTGATCCATTTCCCTGCAAAAAAAAAATGCTAAATTTATAAAGCTTTAGCAAGCTGCATTTGTGATGGCAAAGTGTAAAAGTAGATGCTTAAATTCTGAAGTTTCTCATACATTCAGCAAAAAAGACTCCTTCCAACCTCAACAGAGACCACCTACATTCCCTCAGTAGAATAAAAGGTCTCATTTCTGCCCCTATTTCACAAACGCAGTTAGATAGTTACCAATACCTACAAAAACACAAACACCCACACACTAGTCCAGAACAATTTAACAACTTAAATGTGATGAAATGCTTATTGGTGTATATACATGAAATTGTCTGGCTGGAAAGCACCACGGCAGAGAAAGGACCTGAAAGTCCTGCTGGACAAGAAATTGAACATGAGCCAGCAACATGCCCCTGTGGCAAAGGTCAATAGCATTCTAGGTTGTATTAGGAGTGCTACCAGCAGGTCTAGCGAAGTGATCTTTCCCCTCTACTCACCACAGCAAAGGCCGCTTCTGGAGTACAGGGTGCAGCTCAGGGGTCTCCAGCACAACAGACACATGGACACACTGGAGTGAGTCCAATGAAGGGACACAAAGATCATTAAGAGACTGAGGATGTCTCAAACAAGGAAAGGCTGAGAAAGTTGGGACTGCTTAGGCTGGAAAAGCTCAGGGGAAGTCTTATCGGTGGTTTTAAATATCTGATAGGAGGGTGTAAAGAAGATGGATTGAGATTGAGTGGTGTCCGGTGACAGCACAAAAAGCAACAGGCACAAACACACAGGAAATTCTGGCTGAGCATAAGAAAACACTTTACTGTGAGAGCGACTAAGCACTGGCACAGATTGCCCAGAAAGACTGTGGAGTCTCCCTCCATGGAGATACCAAACACCCAATTGGACACCATCCTGGGCAGTCTGTTTTAGTTGACTCTGGCAAAGAAATGGGGCTGGACTTAATCTCCAAAGGACCCTTACAACCTCAACAATCCGGTGATTCTGTCTAATAATGCAGGGAAAAAAAAAAAAAGATCACAAGCTAATCTTTAAGTGACAGATTACTGGATAACAAAGTTTTTGTTAAAAAGCAGTATTTTAGCTTAGGCAATGTTTATTCTGTTTTTAATAATGTAGTTCATCTCATCCAGTGGATTTCAGAGAACTGCATTTTAGACGAAAAAGAAACATGACTAAGCTGGTCTTTTTCCTGTTTTTCATGACTGAATATTGTACACTTGTGCACATAAAGGGTCAGACTATGAGGCAGCATACATCTACTAATCTCAGATTATTTTAATGAATAGAAAAATAATTTTTGAAGAGGAAACCATTACATTTCCATGCAAGAGGCAAGATTTAGGAAGCAAGTGTAACCAACTTACTGTCACTTAGAGCTTTGTTCTACATTTTACTTATTCAGCAAGGGTTTCGGGTACTATATTTTAGATTCTGATTGAAGGTAGCCCTGCTTTAAGGGGTAAGGGGAGGGGTGGGGGCTAGATTTAGGCCAAATGACTTTCAGGTCCCTTAAAATCTATATTAGTCTACAATTTTAACAGCTACTTCCTGGGGAAAAAAAACACCACAAAACAAACAAACAAACAAACCCATGCACCAATCACTCCTATCATGCTCTAGCAGCGATGATGACAGATATTTATCCGTCAATAAAATTTGAGAACCGAATACACAAACCTTTTCTAATCAACCTCTAACTCCTACTTTCATTTTCCACATTTACACTAACAGATGAGCAAGGCAGCATGAAATTTTTAATTGTAGGAGTCAATTCATTGTTACTTACACAATCTTTTTTGCAATTGTTACAACTTGAACAAAATTCTAGTAGAAAAATACTAAACCTGTTTAGATGAGTTATTATGTATTTGAAGACATCATAGTTCACTGGGTGGAATTTCTTCACAATTTCTTTTAACTCGTGTAGCCGTTCTGTCTTATCCATGATTTCTGTAAAAATAAGTGACATTTTCTGACACATCCAGAAAGACATACCGAATAAAGCATTGATAAGTCTTTTTCCTAGTATAATGGTACAGATAAGACACCACAGAGAAATATCAAGTGAGAAAACATTTGATAAAACACCTATCTGCATATACTATTGCACAGAGTAACTTTTTTATTATAGAGGTAACTATCTAAACACAAAAACATTTTTCTATATTTAAGCAGAATTATTTATCTGTGTTTACAGCAAAGAATCACTTGATTAGACTCATTGTTAGCTTGTAGAATGATAACTAACAATATGACAGGGTCATTTCTTGTTAGAATTCCCTCTGCTTGCAAAATGTTATGACTCAGATACATCTACAAGATTTATTCAGACTGAAGTTTCCCAAAGATCTGGGACAAAGAAGACATTGACACGAACAGTAATAAAAAAAATTACAAACGAGCCTGGTACACTGTTTTAAATATATTGCTTAACAGAGAACAGGGATTTTCACAGGCCCAAGGGACATCACTTCTGCTTCAAAGAGAAAATAAGCAATATGTAAGAAATCACTATCAAATCAAGTAGCTTTTTTTTTTTAAAAAAAAAAACAAACCAAAACCATACACAACAAAAAAAACCCCAAAAAACCAAAAAACCCCAAACAACTAATGCTGCTGCTGAAACACTTGTGGAAAATACCACTGAAGTATTGTAGAACCATACATGCTGCAGAATATACTTCTATTCCATAATGATTCATACCATAAAAAGGCATACAAGCTCACCTTTATTACGTGACTGCATTGCTAAAAAGAAACTTGATGTACTCTAGTATTGTAGAAATAATGTTAAATATGCTCCAATATATCCCAAACAGAAATTTAAAGCAGTATTAATGGCATTTTAATACAGTTAGTCTATTTATATACCAACCTTTTGCATATTTTGACTGAAATTTAACTGATATACTTTTAAGAAAAAATAAAACCTAAATAATTACTGAAGCGATTTGCCTGAAAAGTACAGCAGAAATACCACAAATAGGTATCTACAGATATCATCCAAAACCACAAAATTTCTAATGGACTACATATTAATCAAGTCCAGGCCCAAGCCTTAAATTTAGACTAGTATTTTCATGTTTTGAACAAAAAACACAATACTACTACTGTATGTCACAGTTATACTCTGCAAAAATCCGTAGCAGTCTTCCTGAAACAGTTTGCTGCCAATAGAGAAGAGATACTCTTTTAAAGAAGCGAACAATTTAGTCATTTCACTTTGAAGTGTAAGAAAAATATTTTTAATGCAAACAAAATTAAGAATTTCATCTTAGAAGGAGTTTAAAAAGAATTTGGAAAAAATCTAAACGAGAATTAACATAATATACCATAGATGTGTCTGATTTCTAAAGCTTACTTTGAATGTAAGACTCTATAAATGCAAGGGGTTTTTCCCCTGTTAACAACTGCAATCCAGTTCCAAGAGTTTTCATGATATGCAGCACTAATACAGAGTGGAAAAAAAAAGGAATTTTCTACAATTAAATTTTCTAGGAAAAGGTGAAATAATAAGCTACAACTTCTTTAGAAAAAATAACATATTATGTTTATTTCATCATATAGTTCATTTTAAAGAATACAAAAAATGTACATCTAAGCAATTTAAAAAATGTTTCAGTGCAGCTAGACCTTTGAACTTACAATGAAGTAAAAAAATGCAGTAAGGGCAATCAATATAACATAATTAGATCAAGACAAGATTGTTTATTACTTACTTGATGTTTCTAACAACTCTTGATGCAAAGAGTATGGAATTAATGGATCTGGCAGATCTGCAAAAAAAGCTTTAAGAGCTCCGGCCACTGCATTTACTGTGACTCCCATAGACTCCAGACTGATACTATGATCTGTAAAACAAAATTAAACAGCACTGTTGTAAAACCTACAGCTACCATTCCTCATAGTATTTTACGAAAACAAGAATTTATTCAAAACACTGAAAATCAAAATGTTGCCAAACATTTGTAAAAAAAATGCATGAAAAGATGAACCTATGGGTACGCCGCTGTCACTCTGACCCACATGAAATCGAGCGTAAAACAACCGAAGATCAGAAAAATAAAGTTGTCTAATTCTCCATGCAGACTTAAATCTTTTTCTATTTGCCACTGACTTGCTTCTGACTAATCAATCTTGCCTAATAATAAGTTTTAAATTCTATTTCCCAAAATTTTCTTTAAAACTGGTACAGGGCATACCAGTTTGGAGAATTCAGGTGATTGTGTTCATATGACCACATGAAGCCTTTTAAAAAAGGACAGCAAAGCATCCCAACAACCACACATGGCCATATAATCTACTGCTAGATTTCCAAATAACAAAGTTTTGTATTTTACAACTAGACATATTTTTAAATTGAAATTTATAATAATAAAGTCATGCTACGTATTTTTAAAACCAAGGCTAGAAGTGGAAGCAGTGTAAACCGCAGAAGTTCAAGTATTTAAAAACTGTAATTTTGAACATGCTAAGTTTACTTTTCAAAAGTACACTCCACCTGAAGCTCTGGAACATCCAGCATTACACTCAGATTATCTGAAACAGCATAGCAAGGCATAAAAAAGTAGTACATTTGTTTTTCTTATCATCTAGGAGGAATTTTACTATTTTTCACAGGCTCAACTTCATGTTTAACATCAAAGAACTTATAAGAAGTGTTTTCATTTTACAATATCAAAAGAGATCATAAACTAAATGAGAAAACAGAAGGAAAAAAAGTAATGCTGACCCCTTCTTTTAACACTTCAAAGCAAACAGCAGCATAACCTACCAATCATTCCAGTATACTCTAGCATGAGAAAGGTTGCGTTACTCCATATTATTCAAGAGCGCTTTCAATAAAATAAGTATCGAGAAGTAATACACGGGGGGGAGGAATAAGAGGGGGAGGTGAACACCTTAATACCTATGATGAACTGTTAACACAAGGAGCAGCTAGGACTGCATTTAAACTCTTTTGAACACTAGAATACCACCTAGAAAATATTTTGATGGCACCTAAAGCCAGCTGCAACAAGATTCTGTCCCATCTTTGGTTTATACACAGCTTCATCGGTAATAACCTGGATTATACCAAACCAGACCATTAAGTACTCAGTGCTACATAAGTCAGTTTGCAAGTGCAACTCTTTTATACTGCACTGTGATAAATCCATGGAGAATTTAAGTTATGCATTGGCTTTAAATAATAAAATCTGTCATTACCTTGATCAAACTGTTTCTGAATGTTGTCTTGATCTGTTTTATTCCCACTAACACGGTACAGGCCTTCAGTGCATAATCCTTAGAAGGGGAGAAAAAAAAAATATTCAGAAACAAGTTTATATTCTACAGAGCAGAAGAGAACCAGCCATAATTACCAATTCAGAAACCAATAGTAGGAATACAAACCTTAAGTGCCTGAAAAGTAACATGTTAACCATTATAGTGATGTAGGACTATCAAAACACAAAACACTTGTTGTCTATTGAGTCCACTATTCCATTTAATATTAATCAGAGGAAACAACACTGTAGGATAAGAACCACCCAACTGCAGGCATTTGTGGAATAATTTACCCAAAATGATTCTTTTTTCTTTAATCATCAAAAACATCTTAATTCTGGGGTTTGGTACCCACAGAATTTATGTTTTTAAAAACTGTCTTCATGATTTGGGCTTAAAAACTTACTACAGCAAGCAATAACACACTAATAAAATACTCTGCAGAAGAATCAAGCATTTATAATTGATTCCTGATTTTTCAATTTCATGGTGTAACACACTGCTGTATGAGACAAGGACTTAATCTTCTAATATACTTTCACTTTTACAATTTCCTTTATATTTTATGAACTTTGCATTCATTCCTCCTCACTTCTTTTCTAAGGTAAATTATCACATCATTTACAAGTCTCTCTTTAAAGGGCGGAGGAAGAGGGGAAAATGAGAAGGGTGTTAGGAAGCAGAAGTTCTCCAGGCTTCTCATTGTTACTTTGTTTCACTGTGCATTATGGCATCGTCCTAATTACAGCAGCCAGTCTACGTAAACAGCATTAAAAATACACCTTTACTATGCACACATACATACACAGGATCACTCTGCTCCAGTGACTGTGCTTCCTATCACATTGCTATCTTTTATGCCCACAGCTACTCACTGAGTGACAACGTCCATCCTGCTAATCACCCCATTACCCCAGGTCTTCTTCTCTGTTAATGTAGAACCCATTAGAATACAAGCAGTTTATAGTTCCATAATTCTCTAAGTTACCTTTTTGGGTGCAAAATTATCTATATGCTAGATGTCCATAACAGTCCATGGCTCTATTCACAAGTTTTAGAGCTTTATGAAATCTCTTGGCTTTTTATCATCAGTCTAGTAATCAAATGCATTTTAGATTATCAGATCAATACATAACTCCTCTGTCACACCACAGTCACCGAGCGTGCCTTTTAAGTTACCAAGAAACACTAGGAATCCTGTTATAATGCTCAGAGTACAGAAAGCACTTAACTGCTTCATTCTGCAGGGAAATTTACACCAATTAATTTGATATCAATTCTTCTAATCCAATTCTTCCTTCTTAATGCCTCAACAATTCATGTGTCTCTTTACTGGCTGCATCAAGGCTATTTCAGTAAGCTCTTCTTCAGTAAACATTTATAGCTACCATTGAGCTTTCCAAATTTGTAGCCAAGAGTTTTCTCTTGTAAATATACACCTAAACAGTCCTTTCAAAAAACCTGAACCTCATTCACTGACATCCTCAAAAAGCACCCAGAGGTATAATTTGGTGGCACAGGGCAAAAAGTGGTTTCAATGATTCAACAGCTTCCACAGCTGGAAGGCATTTCAAACCTTTTCCCAAAAGAATGTCCCAAATGTACTACACACTATCACAGACAGAAACACTTTGCATTCCTCTTCCAGAAGTTGTAAATAAAGAAATACAAAAAACTCACTAGTAGGTAAGAACAAGCTAGGACCAAGATTCTCTTTGTTTAGTATGGGAGAATTCTCAGTTGGAGACCATACAGCCCCAGGGTATTCTGTGTTTTATCCAACTACTCTTCAATTTGTATCTGCACGAAAGGAATTGAATGTGCTGCCATAGCACTTTATGAGAAGTCTGATCCAGTCACTGTTTAGTAGGAGTGTTAAAACCTTGAATACTTGAGCTGGGCTGCTCTGGAGACAGAGATGCTGTATTGCAGTATCTGGGCTTCCCCCCCTCCATTTCATCATGTAGTAGACACCTCTTCACTCAGACCACTACAGCTCCGAGAAACACAGAAAGACAACTTACAGTAATTCAGCAAATTTTCAGGTTAAACAAGGAGATGCCTACTAATTTTAGGCATATTCCAAAAATAGCTAAGTGATGCAATTCTGGATTAAGCTAAGTAAATTTGTCTTTTAAATTCCTCAAGCAAAAATAATTTTTCTTGCTTGTATATTCTAGAAGTAACACTTCAAGAAACAGTTGGTCAACTGTTATTATACTGTTTCTCTAAGGCACACAAGGAGACAAGTTTAATCTGTTTGTGTGAAACTTCTAGTTTCACGCAACTAGAAGTCTGAAAGTATAATTTTTAAGTAACGTTTCAATTCTCCCTGTTATTTTTTAATATCCAACTAGGTCTCTGCAATGCTTGTTACATCAAGATCTTCATTTAGCTCCATCTGCAAGCCCACTGGATTTTTTTCAGAATTCTTATCTATGTTCTTCTCCTGCTTCCCTCCTGATCCAGCTATAATTTTCAAGATATCCTTACTAGACACAATGGCTGTTGTAATATTATACATCAGAATCATCTGATTTATTTGCTTCTCTGTCCTGCTAGCTTTACTACACCTTTAGGTTTAAAGAATTAGATCCTCCTTATTTCATGTCACAATAGTCTATATTTACTTCAAGAGAGAGCTCATCTCCTTTGTCTAAACTATTCATTTCTCAGAGTACCTCCTAGTGCCTAATCAATTCTATTCTTGCACCTTTTGTGCTGCCGGTTGTGATCAGGCTTCCATCCCATCTAACTGGAACTTCACATGGGGTTCAAAACATTTCAAAGAAAATGAGCAAGGTGGATCTGCGCCAATATGCATACTTAGGTTGTAGGACACTTCTGTTCTTTGGTAGCAACTTATTTCACAACTCCTGGTTCCTCTATAGAAGATACTAACTTCAGCAGAAGGGCAGACCAAAGTCTACCTGATACAATATCCAGTTTTTTTCTGTGGTATATCCTCCTGGTTTCCTGCAGATGGTGGCTCACACAGGCTTTTACAAAAGGTGTTGTAATAGCCACTTGGGGATTTATCCTCCACTAATTCATTCAAACCCCTTTAAGTCATTTATTTGTGGTCTTTACAACAACCCACAGCAAATGCAGTTTTGTAATTCAGGAATGTACATAAAAGCACATTGGGTTTATGCACAGTACCTGAATTTTTCATTAAATCTTTTTTATTGATTAACAAGAAGCAGTAACTTCTCTACTCTTTCCCAGCATCACTTTTAAAAATTTATATAATTTCCCTTCCTCAGAAGTTTCTTAAGCTGATCAGTTCAGTCCCTCTTTATCCAAGAGTAATTGTCACATGCAGTATCTTTCCCAACTCTTTTTCTACTCTAAGACACTGACCCAAATTGTAACCAGTATTCAGACTGTGTGCAAACCACGAAATTACATAACACCATGATTTTTCCCCATACCACTCACTCTCATAATTCTTCTAATTCTTTTTGCTTGCTTGATAGCAAGTACTGAGTGTTGAAGTTCTCAGACTGCTGTCTATGATGATTTTAAAGCATCTTCCTGAGTGACAATAGCTATACTAACATTTAGCCTGCTGGAAAGTCACAGAGTATCTGCCAGCTTGACACCTGCAGCCGGGTTCCACTATCAATGCTCTGTGTACATTTCTGAATACATGCCACCTACAGCAAGTCTGCCTCCTCCCCACTGGAATTCCTTCCCCTGCAGCGAGCAATTGAACTTTTCAGGAATCATTCTCCACTACAATAGCTGAGACTATCATTCCCACACTTAGCTTTGTAAATTTGGTGATCTGTATCATTCCATAATTTTATTCCACAGATTGACCTGGTGTACCTCTTCTCAACTCCTAGACTACTCAGACCACACAAGACTAAAGGAACTGCCACCTTACTGAGCCAGAAGGGTAATTTCTATAATATACCTAGAATATATATAATTACAGAGCAAAGAATCCAAACTCCTTTCAAGTAAGAGTCTAGCACTAAATTTACTTACATAAAAGACATTTAAAATTCTACATTTAATGTGTTCTTATCTGTGCACATGAACACTGGCATTTAAAGATCCATGACATTCGATCCACTCACTGAAAACCAGAACCAAAAATAAGTGTCTTACTGCTTCTTGTAATAAAATAATTTATAGAATATTGAAATGTTCAATAAAAAGTAGTGTAAGAAAATAAGCAGTATTTTTAGAAAGACTCAAAAAATAGGAAGCTCTCATCCAATACTGAATTAACATTTCTGTAGTTTATATTAACCAATTATTAAACAAGCTCTCAGTCATTTTACAAAGTGTCAGTCACATATTTCATGGCCAGTCCCTTTCGAAAAAAAGAGTAAAGACTTCAATTAATACGACATGACAAACAGTGTAGGAAAAGGTACGTGCATTCTTTACTTCATTAAAAGTGGGCAACATCTGAAGATACTCTAATTTTCCAGGCACATTAGCTGTTTGGTCACTTTAAGCCTGGAGAAAGCTCAGGGAGTAAGAGGAGCAGCATTTAGTACTGTAAGTACGCTGCAAAAGATACTGACCTCTTGGTCCTACCTGCATTGTTTAGGGATTCTTTACATAATTCCCATGATGTTTCTTTTGAAGAGATACCTTAATTAGCAATACAGCTCAAGTGCACAACATGTGTTTATGAATATTTCAAAACATATTTGTTTACAGTTTTCAGTGATTCTTACACACTAATAAATTAACAAATGTGCTCCTCCTCCATCCTTCTGGTAGTCAGTCTTCCATTAGGAGAAACAACTGATGCCTGTTTCCCCCCCCCTCAAGTTTGAACAGGGTTTCCTCCCTGTTGATTAATTCCAAAGTCACAAAACACAAACTGGTATACAGTTTCCTAACTACTGAAACCTATTCTATTCCAATTTTGAAGTTATCACAGAAGGGATCCTCAGGAGGTTATCTAGTCCAACCTCCTGCTCAAATAAGGATCAACACTGAATTGAGATTGGGTTGGTTATATAAATCTGACCTTGAATATCTCCAAGGACAGAAAGCCCACAATCTCTTTGGGCAACCTGAACCAGTGCTTCAGTAATCCTCAAACCAAGAGTTTTTCCTTTCTTTCTAGTTGGAACTAGCTTAAGGATCATTGTCTCTAATTGTCCTGCCATGTACTTCACTACTTTAGCCTCACTGCACCTTCTCCGTAACCTCCTCATAGGTATGGGAAGCCACTTTTTGGCTGTCTGCTCAGCCCTTCACTCTCTAGGCTGAACAAACCCACAGGTCAGGAGATCCAGCCCCTGCCCATCTTCTACTAGACTCAATCAAGTTTGTAAACACCTTTCTTGTAAGATCTTTCAGATGAGGACTAGCAAGTGCAGAGTAAAAGCAAATAATCACTTCTGTTGCTGTAGTGTCTACCCTTCTGTTGGGACAGCCCAATACAGAAGGCATCGTCAGCAGGATGTCTTGTCCCATTCTGTTCTCTCTGTCCAACAGAATGGACTTCTAAAAGCCTCTAGCTCTTCTATGCCCTTTGAATAAACGGGGAGATAATCCATTTTGAATTTCTGGATTTCGCAGCCATGATGAATGTATTTCCATGGTTTACCAGCCTTTTTACCCCAACAGGCACTGCTGACTTATTTTCTTTGTCTATTTCTATCTAATTCTCATTCTCTGGAGACAAACTTTATATACACACATATATATATATATATATATAAAAGACAAACTTATCTATACTTTCATTGTCAAAATCTGGCCCCACAGCAGATTCAGTGTAAAAGACCTAGTTATAACTTAGGTGAGCAGGAAATTCACAGAACATAATATTTTTTTACTTGAACTACCTCCGAAATTGTAAATTTAACAGCATTACAAAAAGGTATAAATATCAAAAACAGTAATTATTGTAAATATACCAAGTACACAATTTTTAATGCAACCACAGAGACCATGCGAGACATTAAATGAGATCTGGCTCTGCCAAATTCATCCTTCCTTTTTTATTCCATTCCTCATCTCACGTAAACCTAGCAACTAAATTATTAAAATACATATTATTCTAATAAGCTTCTCTTCCCTCAACTGTTCCATGTAGAATTAACACTATATTAATGCTATCAGTTTTCTATGAAGTACAGAATCTAAAAATCCTAATCTTGTCAATGAAGCACATAGATAACAATATTCCATAGTTTTAAAAATATTTGAAAACCCAAAGAAAAAACATATTAAAACACTGCTATTATTGTTAGAGTTGCATGTAGTCAAGAGCTAATTGTATTAAATGGCAAAACTGTGCTAGTATTCATATTAGTAATCTGATGCCTCCTTCCTTAGTAAACAGAATGAAGTGTAATTTATACCAAACTTTTCACCAATGCATAACAACGCACACAAAAAGTAAATCCAAAAATACCAACCAAAAAACATACTGAAATATTAGAAAACCCCTCATATGCTAATACTATCAGCATGAATAATTTCTGACCACATTATTGTAAGCTTGGCAAAATTAATAAACAACCATACATGTTGAATAGCAATAAATGGGTGGCATGTGAAACAGCATAAAAATGTTACTAACAAAAACACTCGAGCTACAAACTTACCATGAACATGTAAACTTTTTACACTTAAAAAAATCAGACATTCAATAGATATTTTTACATGGTACTAAAATATAAAAATTCAAATCATACCAACATTTTGTTGAAGGTAAACATTAAATTAGCTTTCAGAAATCTGTGTTCCTCTGTCAAACAAAACTATCAGAGTATCAGAAAATTGTCCTTACTTTCTACATAATTCTTAGACAAATACAGAATTCATGCTATTAATACAGGTCATGGTTTAGCTTCAAAAATTACCTCAGTTCTGCTGCCTAAATTTAGAAAAAATTAGTTGTACTAAAAAAAAAAAGGTCTACATTGGATAGAATTTTTTCTTTAAATAGTATTCTTTTTTTTCTAGCATGTCTTATCAAAGCACCATTACTTCTATACAAAAATAGCCACTACAATTTTCTTAAAAATCAAAACTGAACTCTAATTTCCCTGCTAAATACATTTCCATAAATCTAGTTTGCAGAAAACCAACACACTTAGGAAGTTCATTTCAAGCGATGTAACCAAATAACCTTCTATTCAGTCCATTAGAAGAAAGCAACAAAATACACCAGAAGAACTGTATCATCAAAGTCTTCTTTTGGAAACCCATAACTGAAAATAACTACCAATATCAAATAGTTAACAGCAGCTGCCCTCAAGAGCAAGTTACATACTGATTTGCAAAGAATCTGACAGCGGTACAAGCACACAAAATCAGCAGTTTATACATCATGGTATGTTGCTAGTGACAGAAAACTGTTTACAGTGGCTGTAAAAGGTTACAGATAAGATCACAATATCTTCACCAGAAAATAAGTTTTCCTGAAAACATCATACATTTATACCAAGACATTCAGTGGGAAACTTCATAATTCACCATTATCAAGTTACTTACCTGAAAGATAAAAATTCTTTTGATCATTTTGTTCAATGAACCAACAAGAAATAGCTCTGACAATCAACCAAAACATTACTCATTCCACTGTAATTACAAATTCACAAATGAAAGGCTTGGACAGAGAAAAGGATTTCCTATAACCATGGACAATGTGTAAACACAAAAGCAAAGATTGTTTACTATATTTAGCCAAGATTTCACCATTCCTTATCCAGAAGTGACAGTGTTATAAAATTTAAGACAATTTTACATGGTACTGTAGAAAAATTTTTTAATCAATAGATTCCAACAAGATGACGTATTCTGCACTACTAGCGCTTCATACCATTGGTATCAGGAACTGTACACACTTCTGCTGAAATGGAGGTTCTGATACATACTTATTGCTTATTAGGCTTAGATCTGCTCAAGTATTAACCACTTCACTCCCTCAGTTTCTACTTCTATACTATCAAAAAGATTCCAAAGGTATTCAAGCCCAAAACTATCTTTCAAAAACAGAAATTAGTTGATTCCATAAAGCAAAACCAGTTCAGAATAAAACTTCTTGCAGGAAAGTATCAAATGAAACAGGAACACACAGAAAATACCTACATCTGTAGGCCTTGACTTAGGATCCCTTATCTCTATGACTGGATGCATATGGCTCCTTCAAAAGAAAAATCGATTGCCTTGTAAAAGGCTAGAACTTTTCAGCTCCTGGATTTTACTTTATTTTTTCCAAATTGCCCCTCTTCTACGGATGCACCCCTTTTTTTTGTGAGGATATTCCAGAACAGTATGGTAAAGCAAAAATCTGATGGTATTTTTGGCAGGGGCTCAATTCTTTAAGGTTTACGGTGGAGCAAGAATCTTCAAAGACACTTTCTGACATTATCTTCTCATCTAAGCAACCAAAACAAAGCAGAGAAAACTGTTTTTCACACTGCGCACTTTCTAGCCTCAGTTAAATGTTAGATGAGCACATACAAAGCACGGTCTTGTATAATTTTATGAGGCTGAGATAGGGAACATTAAAAATTAAGATTAGCCCTTCAATTTGAGATTAATCCTATCTTCACAAAAAAACCTGCAATTCAGCCACAATGCAAATTACATATGGTAATACAAAGGAAAGGAGTTGAACTCCATGAAAGTACCTGAAAGGGAAAAGCTAAACAAATATGCCCTCTGCAAGAGAAATATACTGATCAGCCTCATTGAAGAAGAGTTGGAAAAGACTGCATTTCTTGACTAAAAAGACAATGATAATAAACACTGTTATTCAGTTCAGTTAGTACTGATAGTAGGCTGACTTGCTAAGAGACAGCTGAAGTACTGGATGACTCCTCAGTGCCAAGCAGCCGATAGAGTAGCTTTACCAAATGGAAACGGTACCATCCAGGACTCCAGCCTGAAGCCACCAGATTCTGAGTTGCCTTCTGCAGACTGATCATCTCCAAAACTGTGTTTGTGGAATTTTCTCCCAGAGAGTCCCAAAATCAGCAATGTGATTCTATCTCGGTACAGGATTTCAAGGCAATGCAAGTGTACATCCTCCTCTCTCAAAGTCAATAAATACATTCTATCAGAACACTGCTTGCAGCTCATATACCTACAGAGTATTAACCCAATATAAAAATAACACACACCAAAAATAAAACTCCCACAGCTAAGTATGGAAGTTGAAAAGAACAACCAAAGCTACTTACACAGAATCCAGAATACAAGAAGGAAAATTGTAATACCGGCCAGAAGCAGAGGATTTGTTCCATCTTTACTAGATGCTTAACAGAAACAGCAGGACAACTACTGTCTGCACAACCACAAACAAAGCATGCAGATGGCACAATGTTTGTCCAGCTTACACATATGGCCAGAGTTAAAATTATCCAGCTTTCAGTAGCTGCACAGCAGCATCCCAGGATGAACAAGCATATACTCAACCAGCTAAAGGAAAAGCAGTCCCTCCCAAGTCACTGCTTTTGAGGAGCCTCTCACATTTTGAACACATTAACAGCTTAAGTAAACATCTTATTCTTCAAAGACATGTCATGAAAGTGTTAAATCTTCCGAGTGCTTGTGTTATTTGACGATTATGAGGAAAAAAAAGACAAAGAATCATGCTCCCACACTATTATAGTTCTCTCACTCATCCCACAAGCTGATGGATATCCTTTGGGAGAAACACTAAACTTTGTTTCGGAAGTCTACCACAAAGTCAACAGACAACATTAATTTTAAGCAAATAAAATTTTCTTTAAATCTGGATTTATGATTTTGTTGTTTGCAAGTATTCTTACAACATTAAACATGCTCAAATTTAAGATATTACTTCTAGATTCTACAACGCTTCAAAAAGTCTTTTGTTCTACATTACTGGTGCACGTCTGTTTTACATAACTATACATACTAGCTGTATGTTGCCATTTTTAAGAACACAAATTCAGACAGTGACTCACCCATAAAATTATGCTGGTTTATTTTGGTGTGTTTTTTTTTTTCTATATACAATAGCAAACACAAAATATATATTAAACTATCTATACCACTCTATTACTCCTTGCCCTTCTTCCTCCTTCCTCATTTTTTCCTGGGTGAGGTGGGGAAAGCAAAAGCAAGAGGGAAGAAACACAGCCCTCACCTTTAGGCACGGAATCAATAGGAGGTAAAGGTTAAAGACAGATTTATACTAACCTCAGTGACTCCCAAATGATCAGTGCCTGAGGTTTCACCTAATCTTTTTATTGCAATTATGCAGTATATAAGTATTCAAAAACAGCTATTAGGCTTAACACCTGTAGCAGCTCTTCTGGAAACACTACCGTTACAGATGCCAGTAAAACCGAATTTTAGTTTAAGTAAGAAAACCCTTCAGTTTTACTCTTGCTAAAACTGTTGATGTCGTCTTACAGCCACAATTGTATTACAAAACAAAGAAAACGTGAAAAAACGTGCTGTTTTACTTTATGCTAAACAATATCGAACTGCAGACACAGATCAAAGGATGGTCCTGCTCATGTTTCAGCTCCAGTCAGTTTCACACTCTCATTTACTTCAAATATAGCTATACAGCATTTACGCACCTTCAGGGCAAGCAAGACCTATGCACTAACTGAATACTGGTGCTTGCCATCTTTAAAAACAAAAAAGAAAAAAACAAACAAAACCCAACCACAGGTCACTCCCAAACCTCAAAACAACTCCCCACTCCTAAATGCAGTCTTCTGCTGGACCAGCAAGATCATCCTACCTACTTCATGGTCACACAGTAAATAGGCTGAAAGCAGGGACAAACACACAACCAAGAAGGCAGGGAGAAAGAAGAGAGAAAACTATACTGTGAAATTTCACCTTAGTGCAAAACATATATGTGTTTCTGTCCCTGTAATAAGTTACAATGCAAAACTAGGTTTACCGGTAAGATAAAAAAAGCAAGCAGACTAATTAAGCCATACCAATTACCTGTTTTCTGCACCCGGAAATGGAGGATTTCAGTGCTTTTTAACATATGAAGTAAAATACAGTGGCAACAGTGAGACATGTACATCTGGAACGCCATTCGGTTAAAAGTCATTTGGCATTAGAAAGTAGTATAACTTTTTTAAATTACAGGCAACAAATGTTAAACTCCAAATGTTTTTCAAAAAGAAATTAAATATTTGTGTACGTAAAGACAGAAGACCATCACACATTAAGCATACAATTTAGAGAATATATTCTGATTTTAAAATATGCTTTTCCTATAATTATTTCTAGGATAAAATTCTAAAAGTACTTAAAAACAGAAAATGAGAAGCTTTACTCGTTATGCAAAGTGGGAAAGTCTTTCCTCCAATATTTCTCCTATCTTACCTGTATCTTCAATGAATTGCACACATTTTTCAACAAACAGAGGTATCGGTTTCTCAGATGTAACCAGATCCTGTAGGGGCATCCCAAAGTAATTACTTTCCCAGTTTCTACGGATTGGAGGATTGAATGTCTTAGTTTTCTTTTTCGGCTACAACAAAACAGAGTTATTTAAGTAATATTCAAGCAATATTTTAACTAACTCATATAGCAACCATTCAGTAAAAACAAACAGATCACACATCTATCAGACATTAAAATTCCTCTGTGGCAAACAGAATAAAAATAAATGTACTTTTAAAATAGCACACATTAGATACAAAGCACTGAAATAACTTCTAATAGATTTGGTCATTCCTGTGTCACATTAGGAACAGGATGACCCAATGTACCAGGAACTGAAATACTACAGAACAAAAAAAACCACACTACTTGTTTGGAGTGACAAGTCTTCACATACTAACTTTCAGCACCACTCTCATAGGAATCTACATGAATCACATCTGAACCACACCTCTGTAGAAACTTTTAGAATAAGATTGTGAAGTATCATACCACAAAAAAAAAAAAAATTTAACGTCTTCTGTATGCATCTCATTAAAGATACTAAATAATCTTTATATTGCAACTATGCCAGAAACATGATGAAGCAGAACATAGAGCAATCAATCTCAGAGTTAGAGTTACAGGCACTCCTATTAAGCATGATTGCTTTGTTACAGGCACGGGATTTTAGCCAAAAGGAGGTTTGCACCCAATCAAATCTAACAATGACTGTCCTATGGAATTTTCTTGCTTGTTTTGCTTTCTTCACCGCCCCCCCCCGAGGGACTGTCATCAGTTCAAATGACAAATCGCCTTTGGATGATTACAAGAATTATATTGTATCAGATACCGTGTTTCATCTCTGAATGTTGATGAAAATATTCAGATGGCCATATAAACTGTTCAAGCAATTAGCTGTACAGCGGCAATTGAATATGGAAACTGAACTAACATCACCATTAAGATCTAGCATTTTATCTTTAAGCTTATAGACAGTAAGAAGTTAGTGAAAAGCAGTTACATTTTCATATAAAAGCTCTTCAGTCAACTTCTAATAGTACAAAACAAAAGAAAAACAAAGAGCACAACAGCCAGATTTAAATTTAATAACAAGGTTTCTAGAATTTTATAATTTATAAGACTACACCTCAATTAACTACTAAGAGAAAACATGTCTCATTTCCATATTTTATGTCAAGAAAAGTCTTGAATTTCAATCTGTGTAAAAAAAAAAAAATGGGGGAGTAACTTCTAGGCTTTCATACCATCAAATTTACTTAATCAGTCCTTACAGACTACCTATAACTTCAAGTCAGCAAGGTACATATTCATGACTGACTTGCCCACTGAGAATTAATGAGCTGAAGTTGAATTATGGTGAGGCGAAGTGGAAACTACAGCCTAAAGAACACTTCTCCAACCGTCACCCTACAGCACCTGCGGAACTTCCTCAACACCTGATCAAAAAATCTGTTAATCAAAGCCTTTAAATAATCTAATAAAACAAGTATGACTTTTTATATGGAATGTGTCTTTGTAAAACAGCTTGTGCTTCTCAAAATCAGCAGAGTACACATGATTGACCATGGTAACAAAAGGCTAACGAAAAATTATGCTTATCTTTCAAATTTGGAATTCCTACAAAAGCTTCAACACCTATAATTCAGAAGGAAGGAACAATTACTACAGAGTTCTCCAAAACATTAGAAAGAAATTGCTCTCCAGCAATTCATATCTCCCCAAGTTTTACATTAACTAAAAATTTATTTAAAAGATTAGGAAAAAAAGCTTAGTATAAAACTTTAGGATAAACTTTCATAAATAAAACAGATACTATCTGAAAGCATTCTTTTCAACTGTTAGTTCTCCACATAACTTCTATTCGTTTTGGATAAGATACCAATGGTCACACTAGTATGTGCCCTCAGATTAGAAACAGCTTTTTCTTCCTTCCTTTTCAGTGTGACAGTCCCCTGCTTTGAAGTCCCCAGCACTCAACCTAGTTCATTGGCCATTTTCTCTTTAGTGGGAAAACTGTATTTATTTAGGCAACATCCAATTCAGACGAGCAGCAGCTGAAAGGGCCAAGCTGAAGCTATAGAACATGTAAAACTCCGTGAAGACATCTTTGTCAAACGTTCAACGAAGGATCATTTTAGAGATACATAAACGCAATGAAAAAAGCAAAAAAAAATTTGAAGTTATTTTTTTCCAAGGTGTCAGCGCATATCCCCACCATCTTAGAGTAAATGGAGCAACGCTCAGACTCTGTATTTCACACCCAGCAGTCAGAAAGAGACTGTGTGTCTCTGATTGAGACATAATATTAGCATAAGCTAATTAAATATAAACAAATTTTGTTGGTGTGAGTGGAAAGCAATCTGGTTAATGGAATGATAAACTAGGATTTTACAGAATTTTTAGGATTATTATAATACTAATGAAGAATATTATACTATGTCCATGCATTCTACAGATGAAATACCAAATATGTCTACAATGCTGGAATAAAGACTATTTTCTAATAACTGACCTGTGTTTAGAAGAATGGTTGTAAGGGACTGAGATACAAAGTATGACATTATACATTCAAAAAAGCAGAAAGGTTTCTTAGACGAATTGTCTCCTTGAAAAAATCAGTTTAATCTCCAATTTGGAAAGTGAGGATTTGTCTAAAGAATTTAAAGAAGAATAAAGAATAAAAGAATAAAGAAAAAAAGAAAAATGAAAGAAAAAAAAACCCAAAGTCCTTTTCAAATTGATCTAAAAGCAGAGCAGGAGAAGTGATTATCATTGTAGGACTATTGCATAAACACGAAATTAGGATTTTACAAGGCAGACAAAGTTACTGTAATAATTTTATCAGCTATTTCTCACTATGTATCATTATGTATTTTGTCTCTCTCCTGTCCAATATTTATTAAAAGATCTCTCTTGTGATTTCCCTTTCTTCTGGGGCTTGTGAGTGGGTAAACTCTCCAATGACAGCGCAAATCACTTTCCTGCAAATAACACTATATACAATCTTCACAAAAAAGTACTTCTGCAAATTGACAACAAAACTTCAAGGTATTAAAAATCCACCATATTATTTCCTGATATGAGACTTCCATACTTTCCTTAAATTGCATGTGTAGACTTCTTACATGAAAAGGCATATTGCTGCGCAAAAGACCTGATCTTTGTCAAAAGATCAACTGATTTCAGGAAAAAAATACAGATCTTATTTTGAACAAAAATAAGCTTTAGTGAAAGCTTTTATTAAATTCCTGTTCCTCCTTCTGAGAAAATACCAATTTTTCTGATCCATCAGTGACAGCATGAAACTTTAAAATATGCTAGTCAAGATAAAGACTATCATAAATTTTTCTGTGTAAAATTAAAAGTTCTATAGTGAAAAAAATATTTAAACAAATACACTGTTAAACATTAAATTATTCATTTAGTTAAACAGCACCTGAAAAAGACAAATAATTGATAAATTCCTAGATTTTTGTGGAGAGATTATGATTTTGCCACAGGTATTTTTAGCTCAATAGTTCTGCCAAATACATCTACTCCTCACAATATGGCAGTCACCTAATACTGCATACAGCAAGTACTAATCAAGGCACAGTCAAAGACAATTTTGTATGCTGCTTCTACATCATAATAAAAAAGGACCAGAAGGCACAAAGTTAGAGAAGACGAGAACCAGCAGGGCAGTTCTGTTAGTTAATCCTAGCAAAAAGCTCATTGTTTCACATACCACTGTTTCATGTTAGTAATTAAAGCACAAGCCTAATACCATAAAGCTGAAATCCTTAGTTTTCATATAAATCTGGGCTTTTAATGATTGATTGGTGCACTAATGCTGAGGTTTCCAGCATGGATTGCACCACTTGCTTCTTGCCAAAGACAACCTCTCTTCATACCCTAACAGAGGTTAATGCCAAACCTCCAGCTGATCCTTACATACTTTGGCAAGAAAGCATTTTAACTCTGAGAATCCCAAATTTGCCTTATGTTGCTGATATCAAAAGCATGTACCTGCAATACTGTTTTCATTACAGTTGTTTAATCACCAGGATGTGTGCTGCAAAAGATTAGCTGAAGTTCTCTTAGTAAAAGACAAGGTAAACATGAAAACATGTATTCTAGCACAGCACATTATCCAATTCTTGATTTCAAAACTAGAAATATTATTATAAAAAGCACAAACTGAAAATGTAGATTTAAAGTATACTCCAGATTAACCCCCTTGACAGCAGGTACCAGGGAACCAGCTAAGTAACACTCATCTTCTAGAGAGAACTACCAGGCTGAGACTTCAGCCAGCTGTGAGTATTAAGAGTACAATGCACTTCAATACAATCTTCTAAAATTAACTTAGAAAACTAAAAAACTGCTCAAACCTATCTATCAAACTCATTTATGGATGGGCTACTTACTCTTGCGAGTCCTCTCTGTTCCACAGGGGCTCCCCTTCCTCTTTTCTCTCACCTCCATCCCACCAAAACTACTATCATAATTTGTCTATCAAAGGTGAAATTCAGCCAATTCTTTACCTCCCACACACTTCACTACTCCTTTTAACAAAAAAGAAACTTTCTGCCTGCTTCATTTGCAGTCAGCCCTAGGGTCATGGAGGGCAAAGTCAATATTTTCAGGACTATTATGATACTTCATAAAACCACGCACCATGAACAGCATTCATTTTATAGGTTTAATAAAGTATTTGTAATCTCTAATGCATGGCTAGCTCTTCAGAAACTATACAACATATGAATAATGCAGATGACAGTCCCTAACATGCTCTCTCTTTCTTCCTCTCATGCGTTCTGCCATTTTTAGAGTTTCAGCTTTTTACACCAAGTTTTACGCTACAGAGGCTCAAGAAGGCATATGGCTCCAAATAAGCATTTTAAAGAGTGTTAAATTTGAACAGATGAAATCTGAAAGTACAGATTTTTGTATTCCTTACAATCCTCAGGAGAAAAAAAAAAAAAAAAAAAATCACTGCACATTCCAGACTGAAGTAGATAGTACTTCACTAAATCAACCATTGAATTTACACAAGAACAGCTGAATAAAAATGTAAGTTCATCTCCCATTTCTCACATTTACTGTAGTCTTATTAAAACTGAGATCAACATGCATGGGTTATACAGTTCCTGACACTATTTCAGTAATAGTTTCGACACAAAATTTCATAGTTTTGAAATTATAATGAGAGCGAACAAGTTTAAGCATAGAAAAATTGATGTCAAACCTGTACTACTTATATCACGTTCTAAAACAAGTCAGAGTAATGTGAGATATGTGAGAATTCATCTAAGTGCTAGTGGATTTTTCTTGTTGAAATACCATGACAAGTTTTCAGGTTAATTTAAAGCAAAAGGTATCTTACAATCATCTTTGTAGAAAGGAAAACAGAAAAAACATAATTCACAATCTTCTTTGGAAGGAACAAATGTCGCTTGCAAACAAGGTTACAAAGCACAATGTTTAAAGCTGAAAAATGGTGCTTTAAATTTAACAACACAGCTGGAAACTCCAGTCAAAAACAAACAAACACAAAAGAGACCCTGAAGAATAAAACTACCAACTATTGGTCAAAGAACAAAAATAGTGAAACTTTTTCGGATTTAATAACTTTTAACAATGGCATGTCAAAAAACTATGACTGGCCAGTTAACTTACTACTTCGTTTATAAGATATCTGTAGTCAGGATTTGTCTTTAGAAGTACTGCATGTGATTACTTCCATACCAAAAAACAGATACTCATACTGATCTTATTACTACTTTTACAAACTTATTAACAAAATAATTCTTCTGTAACAAGGCAAGAAGCCTGCAGAATTTATTTCGAGATGAAGCTCTGCCTTTACCTTTGCAGAAGTTTATTCAGGATATTTGCTGTTCTTGATATGCTGGGGAGGATAAAAACTAAAACAACTATACTTTATAGAAGGGGAAAAAAACTACAGCTTGAATTAGACACTCAACATATCTCAAAATATTCACAAAGTTAAGAGTTCTAAATTAGATGGGTACATTTTTCAATTCCACGGTAAATATAAATAATAAGGTTATTAATCATAACTATATGGAATAGTTACAGGTTTCCAGATCAGGCAGCCTTCCTGCTGTACAAGGAATTACTAAATTAAGACAAGGGTCAAAACCAACTTGCAATTACTTAAGATAGTAATAATAATATTTGATAAATCAATAATAACTTAATAATAATTAAAAATATTTCTATCAAGCTTATTTACACATGAGAAGAACATAGTAAAAAGAATGAAAAGCTAACGAGCACTGTGGTTTGGGCCTTATATTAATGCATAAACAGTTGCAGCTTTAGGGTTACTGCACACATGTGAAGACGTTCCTCCTGTCTGAGATGTAAGAAGGCTTCCTCTACCAAGATCCTTATCCTCTAGGAATGCTCACTGCCCTTTCATGTCCTGACATTTTCTGCATTTTCTCTCTGTTGCTCCGTATCTCCAAACTCATCAAGTTAAACTAAAGACAAAATTAATTTATTATAAGGCCTGCAAGGCTGCTGCTTTTAAAGAGACTATTGTGTATCAACATACCATAATGTTCTATACTAGACCTTACTATGACAGTGTCAAAGATTCTAATTGAGATAAGCATCTACTTGTAATTCCCACTTTCAATTTTTGAAAAAGACAGGACATGAATAAGCACATATCTCAGCTGGAGCGGTCTAACTTGGCAAAGCGGAAACAGCTGAGGCAAAGTTGCATATGAACACTGTGCTTAGTTCCTCCAAGTTTGTGAACACTGGTGAGGAAACAATCACGCATAGGAAGCATGTTGATATAAAGAAGAATTCTCTCTGGAAAATGCATTTAATCTGAGAGATATTTTGCATAATAGCAGCAGAACTGACTCGGTGCTTTTTCACAAGAGACTTTTACAGAAGTAGTTCTGTAGGAGAAAAAAGCACATCATAGCTTAACAAATATTTGCACACAACATGCATGTGAAAGATTTCAAGCACAGTGTGCACGCACAACTCCACACCAACCTGGCTAAAAAGTCTCACGACTCTGAAGCCAGTCTGCTTTCTTTTTTTCTCCTTCTCTCCATTTCTCTTCATGTACTTCCCTACCAGAAAAAGTTTAACAGTCCACTTGTTTCCAGCGCATGCCAGGCCATACAATAAATTTTTCAGAACATTTAGAAACATGGTAATTAAATAGGATAAAGGTGGGTATATCAGAAGTTAGACTATGCTAGACTGATTCAACCTTCACCATTGAAAACATGTATTCTTTCGTAGAGGCAAAGAAACTAGAATAGTCAGTTGGTTTTACCAATCTGGACTTCAGTCAGGCATTTGATGGTGGCACACAGGAAACTACTGTGACAACTGGAGTAACAGAAACAGAATGATATTCAACAACTAAAAGGACAAAGTCATAGACTAATGGGAAAATCATGCACCAGAATGTGCATGTAGCATGTACTATAACATGCACGTACTATAATGTGTATGCACTATACCGTAGGAAGTCATTAGCTAGAAATTACCAAGGACAAGAAGAGATCAAAGGTTCCTAAAACGGCAATAACTGCAGCTAAGAAAAAGTCAGGTGCAACCACACAACTGTGTTGTTTAGTAATTTCTAGTACAGATCACCAAACATTAAGATTATATGATGCACTGCTATGACATTCTTTATACTACACACCATTTCAGTCATCCTCATTCAAAAACATAAGTTCAGAGGGAATTGCAAAACATTTTTTAATCTTCTAAAACTCAGGTCAAGAAGCAGCCGTATTCTCCTCACCTGTTCAGAGGTGACATATCACAAACGGAAAAAACATTTCAGAAGAAAGGTTACCACAAAGAAATTTGAAACCTGGAAATTGCAGAAGATTCCTCACCAATACAGAGAAAACAGAAGTTCCTGAGGAGTTTTACGGAACAGCAAGAATGAGGGGATAAAAGTTTTCAGGGGAATTCTTTCTGTGATATTTGAAAACAGAGCCCAAGGACGGTTCTTCCAGTTCTGATTACTAGCATATAGCAACAAGATCTGAGAACACAAACACGGTATTATGGACAACAACAATGGGCAAATAATTCAGACCAAAGCACACTTAGTTAACTGGTCTCAGTTTCAAATTGTTTAATTTCCTTTGGTAATAAGCAATGCTAGAGTACCTTGGAAGTAATGTTACCTGCTCGCCACACATTTGTTATTGCTATACTTTCCACAGCAAAACATTTTAATTTATACATCCAGACAGCAACAAGTAGTACAATTCTGAGTATTTACTTCTGCCTTTAATAACATGCGTTCACAACAGATTTTTTAAAAAGTTTGGTACATATGTGTTAGCAGATCAGTCAAACTATGGCTGTTAATTTCAGGGCTGTAAAAAGGAACTGTTGTTATTCCTATTCCATTGTTTGCCAAAACTCCCTTTCTCCTTCCTACCCATCCAGCTCCTGCCTTCTTCCCTTCAGTTTTTTACCCGAATCCTACAATCACTGCACCCCTACCCCCTGCCTCCCTATATCTGCCACATGACTGGCATCTAAAAGCATCAGGACAGAATGAGCATCCTTCAGCAAGGTCATGTCTCTCTCTTGAAACACATTATCTTAAAATGTTTTCTTATTCTGGGTGTGCTGATTTTGGCTGGGATAGAGTTAATTTTCTTCATAGTAGCTAGTAGGGGGCTACGTTTTGGATTTGTGCTGAAAACAGTGTTGATAACACAGAGATGTTTTCATCATTGCTGAGCCAAGGCCTTTTCTGCTTCTCACCCCACCCCACCTGCGAGGAGACTGGGAGTGCACAAGAAGTTGGGCAGGGACACAGCTGGGACAGCTGACCCCACCTGACCCAAGGGATATTCCATACCGTATGGCTCATGCTCAGTATATAAAGCTGGAGGAAGAAGGAGGAAGGGGGGGGGGGGGAATCTTTGGAGTGATGGTGTTCATCTTCCCAAGTAACCTTATGTGCGATGGAGCCCCACTTTCCTGGAGATGGCTGAACACCTGCCTGCCGATGGGCAGCAGGGAATGAATTCCTTGTTTTGCTTTGCTTGTGCACAGCTTTTGCTTGACCTATTCAACTGTCTTTATCTCAACTCATGAGTTCTCACTTTTACCCTCCTGATTCTCTCCCCTGTCCCACCCACGAGGGAGTGAGCGAGCGGCTGTCTGGTGCTTAGTTGACAGCTGAGGTTAAACCACAACACTGGGCCTGCCATTAAAACATTTTCCAGAACCTTCAAGAGGAAAGTAAATACCACTTTAAGAAACTTTCATTGTGCTTAACTTTAAAGGAATTGCCACAAATGGGAGGAAGGAGCCAAACCCAAAAAATCCAAAACAAATCAACATCCCCCAATATAATTAAAAAAAAAATCTAAATGTAAAAATCTGCATAGGCAAATTCTGTCTCTAGATGAAATCTCCTTCGCATAACTGAAAACTGAAGTGCAAAAACCACAAAAGACTGTTCATAGGAGCTTTCTGCAATACCATACAAGAAACCCACCCAGAAACACCACATCTCAAACCAACAAAGATGAAAGGAGTATAAAGAATATTACATCCTATTTTGTCTTTAAAAAGCCATAGCATACTACAAAGCTAATTTAAAAAACAAAATAATTAAAGTTAAAAAATAGATCAAGTTGTAACTTTTGACAGAGACAACGAGGACCTCAGACTTCAAAGTTTGTTTTTCCAAACAAATTAATTTTGTTCATAAGATTTCTGTATTTCAGAATCACTGTAATTATAGCAAGAATAGTTATGCATGTATCTTATTTCCATTTACATACAGCTGAACAATTCAGAAAAAGTATCAATAAGAGCTTTAAGAAATATTCAGAAAGGAGTACAAAAGTTTTATTTCTCCCTTTCACATTCAAGGGATCAAAATTCTTAAAAAAAATCAGCAAGTGATCTGTAACTAGTGGTGCACTAACATCCCTCACATGGACTAAATAACACTCAACAAGCATAATATCATTTAAACAATTTCTGCGTTTCTGTAATTAAAGACTGCTAGCTGCTTACCCAAAACAACTCAGGAAAACGAGGTGAATAAGTTCCAAAACTAATAAAACTGCATATCTCTCGCAAAAAAAAAAAAAAATCAACAGTGAAAAAAAAAAAAATTAGTATATTACAAACTAGAATGACTCATCACATGAACTGGAACTACTTTCACTTCAACATAATGCAAGCCAACATACAGAGAAGTCACTACTTATCAAAAGCACTAAGTACTCCACATTCTTAGATATTCTGAATGCTTGCAAACATTTTAGCTATCAAGTTAAATTTGCTTTCTCCACCATTACACGTCACCATTTAGGGCAGGGTGGCAATAAACCAGGACTTTACAATAATTTGTACTTCTACTATTAAAAGTTTTCTGTGACTAATTTGAAAGTATCAGCCCTGGACCACAAAACAAACACACACACACACACAGAAAAAAAAAAACACCCACCAACAAAACCAAGGGGTACGTTACAGAAAACTTGAAACAACTCTTGTACTTTTCAAGAATCTTAACAACTACAAAAATTTAGAACAGCCTGAAACTTCCAACTCAGGCTACCTCTCAACAGGCCAAAGCCAAAAGTGGAGGTTTTGGTAAAGATATCAGGGGGATTCCTGACACAGTGCCAGGAAGAAAAGACCCCACTATACTATGTCTACACAGTTTAAATGTAAATACCAGCTCAGAGGAACTTTATGTCAACTCAACACAGCTGAGACAGCATGAGGATTATGAATACTACATTTCAATTTCTATGTAGCAAGATTATTTCAATCGAAAGTATACATTGTTTTTCAAAACATGCAAGTTTCCCAAAAAGAATAACTTTTTAAAGTATTTTTAACCATATTATTTTATACCCACAAGACATCATTACCCATGCTTATCTTACGAGTAAGCCTTAAGAAAACTTATTGCCCTTTAAATCAGTCATGTGTAATTCAAATCACAGCTGCATACTAGAAGTGCAATTCAGAATTTAATCCATTAGTAAAATTCAGCTATGCTCTACTTGAACAAAACTTATTTCTAAATGCTATTCAAGTACAGTCAGATTCAAGCTAAAAGGGATGGTTTTAAAATGCTACAAAAGGCAATACTGAAAAGGTCGACTTTTGAGACAAGAAAGAAAATATCTAACTGACCAGAAACACTCCTGATTTAATGTTAAACAAAAGCTGTAAGCAAGACAATGATTGCTAGCCTAAAATTATAATCTAAACTACAAAGAGTATACATCCAGAACCTACACCACAACACTACCTTGATATACTAATTTTTAAAACAGCAAGTGAAAAAATAAGTAACTATCAAGCATAAAGACCCATATTCAACGCAGACATTTTTCAAGTAGAATGCCACATTCTTATTCAGAAACCCACACTGGCCAGGCATTTTGTTCCCTTTATTTTGTCTGAATAGAGAATTGTACAGGTAGCACAGCTTTCAACTTGATTACTTGCTTGTCCACAGCAGGAAAATGCAGCAGTCAGTAAAACCACTATACACTTTCCTTCTCATGCTCTTGTTTTAGAGTTCCAGGTAGGCAAATGAGCATTAAAAACAAACCACCCCTTTCATTCATCAGCCCTAAACTTCAATCCAACAGCCAGAACTGCAAGAACTGAAAAAAACAGTTCTACCCAAGAACTCATAAAGCATTTGTTTTGTTTTAAACAAAAAAGAACCCGTGGACCAAATTCTGCTTTCACTTACTCATATGGAAGCGAGACTGCACATATACATACAGAGGTGAAAAGAACTGAAAATTACTGAACAGCTGATTAGGTAGACAAACCATCATATTCCCTCAGATTTGCTAGTTCTGAGCAAGTTAAATAGAAACTTGGACAAAAATCAAACAATGCTGTATCAAAATTTTAAAGCACCTGTTTCAAAACAGGGTGCAACTCTTGCATGTTTTGACTCATCTCTTCTTACAATGCACCAGAGCTGCAAATAAAATTTCAATCAACTGACTTACCTTCTTATCTTCTTTTGTTTTTTGGGTTTTCTTTTTCATCTTTTTATCATCCAGTTCTTGATCCGATGTAATTGCAGGGTTATCTATGCCACCCTTCCACGTTTCGACAGGTGAAAGAAGTGGGTCTTCTTCACTTCCACGATGTCTTCCTTTTCTTTTAGTCTTAGAGGTGGTGAAAGCCTCATCATCACTTGCATCGGAATGTGTTCTCCTATAGTAAGACTTAGCTTTGCTGAACAGAGTCTTAGACTTATATTTGTACTTTGAAGGCCTTCTTTCCCCATGACTTTTGGATATTCTATCAGAAAACCCATTTTCTTCCTCACCTTGGGTATTTATAACAATTGAGTTTCGAACTTTAATAATACGATTCTGACTATCATCTGGAACCGCGTAGATATCATCTGCAAAGCCTTTATGTTTGAAAATAGTGTCAATAGGTTCAGCATAGTTGTCAGATTGGTCTGTATCTTCTGGTGGTGCCATAGGCACTCGAGAAGGTTGTTTCCTGGGGTTTTTGCCTATACCTGCCTCAATTGTTTTCAGGAGGTTAGGATCCAGTTTTTTCACATTTGTTCTTGGAACAAGTGGTTTCGGTTTTATTGGAGGAGGCACTTTATGGTTGCGTTCATGGTCATGACAATTGAGTGGTGTACTGTGAACAGGATACTCATTTCCTTCCAAATCCAGTCGGTACTTCGAACGGTCACTAGGCGCGGGGAGTAACCTTACATCATCACCAATTGGACTGTAAGGTGGTGGTCCCTCAGTATCATCCTCTGAATCTGGATAATTATAGTCCAGTGAACTTCCTCTGGGAGATCTCGGAAAAACATCTTCACTTGTATGCGTTATTTCCCTTGTGCTGTCTGACATATAAGAGCTTTCAATCATGTTTTTCTTCTCTAATACATCACTGAAGAACAACGTGAAAACCTCAGTTTGACGATGATATTGCGATAATGAATATAAAGCTGTAAACTTAGCAGTAATCTCCGTTGCTATGTGTTCTCCTTCAGTCATGAGTTCCTTAATTGCTTCATTCTCAAAGAAGTCTGCCTGGCTATCAGTAACAGCCACTAACTGGACAGGAATCGTATCCTGAACTTCAGAAAGAAATGCCCGAAGCATTCCCATGGATGCCTTCCGCTTCGCAGAATAGACCAGTATATATCCATGAACAAGTTCATCTTTCCTTACACCAATTGAAGAATGATAAGATAATATAGTTATCTGTATTCTACGCCTCTTTTCTCCTATTATTTTATCAAGCATCAAAGAATTATTCTGGCCAGCCTGAGCAGCACTACAGGAGTGAGAGTCAAGGAAGGGTGAAAGAATAAGATCGACGCTAAACGGATCACCACACATGGCACACATGACGATTCTTAAGTCAGCTTCTGACACATCTTTAATGGTGGGAACTGGACTTACAACATCAAAATTGTGTTTAACTGCTTCCAGTACTCCCCTCAGAGCTTGTTTTATTTGGGTCTCATTAAATTTGCGTGGATATGTACCAGCAGGCACATCTACAAAAGGACACTGTAGTTTGTTGGCCAACTGCTGCCCCTGATGTCTCAGGATAGGCAGATTCTTGCTAACACTGTCCCGCTGGTTAGCCAGTATTAATGTAAATGGAAGATTAGCCATATACTTGTCTCTCCTTATCTGAGATGCTTCAGCCCTTATTTTCGCAATGCACTCCCCAATAAAATTCAGTGACTCAATAGAGTTAAACACACAGAAACAACCGTGTGGTTTGAAGGCTGAGGTCCACAACTGAGTCGACAGGTATGGGGATTTTGCATCAACTGGCCTAAGATCTAGTTCATATATTTTTCCATCTAATGCATATTCATCATCAGTGGATTGTGTCCGAATTTCATTTGCCAATTCTTGTGCAAGGCCATCTTTGCCCAAAATGAAAAGATTGACTTTATCAATGTTGGCACTATCGTGGTATAAATTGGAGCGGCCATGATCCAGTTGCAGAAGACTGTTGGCAAGTAACTGCTCTACTTTAATGTCTGTACAATTTTGGCCACTGAGACAAGTTTCTTTAGTTGGGTGATAAACAAATCCTATGTGTTTAAGCAGAAGAGATTCTCTATCAGGTGCAAGTTTCTGTAAAGCTTTGTATCTAGGTTCTTCACTCAGAACCGCATGAATTTCACTCATTTTATCTGAACTTGGTGTTGCATTAAGATCCAGGTCATAAAACAGTTCTGAATGTTCAAAAAGCATTTCCTGAAACTCCTCTTTGGCTTTTTCAACAATCTCCCTCTGATGCCTACCATACACTTCCTTACTGTCTGCATCAGTGATGTATTTGAATGCTTCATCCTCCACCACAAAACATATAACTTCTTCCCATGGCTGACCAGGTGAAATGAACTGGATTTTCTCAAGAGTTTTTTTGAATTTCTCCTTCATTTCAACCCTCCTCTTTTCAGATATAAGATGCTGCACATGGTTTTGATAAACTTTTTCTGCCTCTAGTGTAGTGAGAAGGTCAAATGGAATCCTCCTGTCATTCACTTTATCTATATGGTCAGTTTCATCCCAGGGTGTTTTTTCCAGTACTACAAAACAGGACTGGAAGTCAGGCCTTTTCTCCATTAACTTCAAGGCTTCCGACCAGCTCAAGTGTTCAATCTCATCAAGATTTGACAGAAGAGTATTAAGAGCTCTTGGCAATGCGTTAATGTATTCTTCTTTTCTTTTTCTAATATGTTCCTGTTTAAGCTGCTCTATGTGTTTTGAAAATGTATTTTTGGCCTTTTTTGTTCCTTCCAAATTTATGTACTCTTCATAATCAGGGTGGTTTTTCAGTTTATTACTGACCGTTTTCCAAGTTGCATGATAGTCTCTCACAGTTTGGACAAGTTTTTCAAACTTGTCTGTTGCTGTAACAACTAGCTGTCTTTGAGTTTTATAGGCATCCAGATAGGGGATTATTTTAGGTTTACCACGCGTTTTATCCATCATTTGTACCAGTGCGGTAAAACATGTTTCAACATTGACATTGAATCTTGCCGATGTTTCCACTACCACCAGGTTCTTCTTATTTGAAGCAAAGGCCTGAACCTCTCGCAGATAATGATCCACACATTCATCACATTTCGTTGCTGCTATTATTATGGGTTTTTTAGATTTTGAGAGCTGGATGTAGAGATTATTCACAAATTTAAGTTGATCATCAAACTTCCTATTGCATCCTTGGCTTACATCAATGCACAATAAAAACCCATCTATGCTTAATTTCCCTTCAGGCATTTGTTTTTGCTCAAAGTCTTGCTCCAAGCCTAGCTGATCTGTGCAAATGTACATTAGTTTTTCTGCTGACTGCAGTTTGGAGGCAGCTGCACGTTTTATATATGGTTGTAAATTCGTACTCCGATGAGGCAAGAAAGTCTGATCATCAATGAACTCAGTCTGTTCAATTACATGAATTCTGCACTCAATTCCATCCTCACCACTTTGTGTTACGTCACCCCAGTACAAAAAGTGATCATTGTTAACAACTCTTCCTCCAAAGTCAATTGTGCTAAGCACAGAGGTATGCTCAGGGTAATATTCATCTGCTTTTGAACGAACGAATCTATTGCACAAACACGACTTTCCAACTCCACAATTACCTTTATCCTTTTCAGTTCCAGACAGACCAACAACACTAACAGCATAAGATGGGGGACGTGGCTCTCTGTTTTTTGCCATCATAACTTTCCTCTCACCCTTTTGCAATTATCAAGGTAACTGTATATGGTTTTCATTCTGGAAAGGTTCCTACAAATTTAAGTTATATATCCAAGGCTCCAGAAATAGCTTTCAGTTGTTCCTGCTTCAGCTTGTCATTGAGGGAACCTCAGATAACCAGGATGAGAAGGATCATCTTCCTAAAGAAAACAAAGAGGGGAAAAAAAACCTTAAAAGATTGCAGGTATTTCTTTCTAATATTCATGAGAGAAAAGAGATTTTAAAAGCGCTTTTGCTTGCTCCCCTGAAATTGTTTTCTACATATATAAAAGTTTTACAATGACTTTAAGTGAGATCCTGAACTCTTATTCATGTTCATGCCATTTATGTCATAAATTTAAAAATAAACATGGTTTTGAGGCACAGTTTAATAATAGTTCATCATCTATTTTGATAGGTGATCAGCATACTTCTAAAAAAAAAAATAATCCACCCAAAACCCCAAATTAACGTTTTCCTTCATAGCTTATGGGCACTAGAAAGCATTTTCCACTACGATAAATACAACACAAAAACTCTAAACCCAATCCAGTATTCACATAGACCATACTTCTATTCACGCTCATACTTCCATCAGATAGCACACTTACTTGCGTGAGTAACACTACTTTTGTGGGCATTTGTAGTTTTGGTTTTAGGTTTCTGTAAAGAAACTTTCAAAATAAGAAGCTGTAAAACCAGAAAGCTGGCAGTGTGGCTCAGCCACTACCTATCTGCAGAAGTAAACTACTTTATTTGTATACTAACAGTAAACTGCTTTGAAGGAGAAGTTTCTAACCTGAGTTATACAGAAAAATACAACTACTGTCAAACGGATATTAAGTACCGAAAAAAAAGACTTATGTCTGAGATTTTAAGACTACAATGCAGTATCATTCCTTCTGTCTCTCTAGGAAAAACAAAAAACTTTCACTAACTGTAAACAAAAACTACTATATCTACACTCAAGACTTCTACAGAATTATTACAAGGTTCCAGTGCCTTTATTGAAGCTGTCTTCAAGTACAACAATTACCACAAACTCGCAGTTATTAACCAGAAGACTTTGCTTACATGTCTACCACAAACAGGAAGATTTTTAGAAACAGTTACATCATGGAGGAAAATATAAAACAATTGAATGGCTGAATGACTGGGCCCAGCAGGTTATGATCAGTGCGGGGGCCAGTAACTAGCAGTGTACTCCAGGGGCCAATACTGTTCAACATCTTCATTAATGACTTGGATGATAGAGCAGAGTGCACCCTCAGCAAGTTTACTGATGACAAAAACTGGGAAGAGTGGCTAATACACCAGACAGTTGTGCTGCCATTCAGGGAGACCTCAACAGGCTGAAGACATGGGCTGACAGGAACCTTCTGCACTGCAAAGTCCTGCATCCAGGGAGGAATAACCCCATGTACCAGTATATGCTGGGAGCCAACTGTCTGAAGGGCAGCTTTACAGAAAAGGACCCGAGGATCCCAGTGGACAGCACGCTGAACATGAGCCAGCAATGTGCACTGGCAGCAAACAAGGCTAATGGTACCCTGGGTGGCATTAGACAAAGTATTGCCAGTAGGTCAAGGTAGTTGAACCTTCCCCTCTACGCAGCTCTGGTGAGGCCACACCTGATGCACTGTGTCCAGTTCTACAGTACAAGAGAGATACGGAGCTACTGCAGAGAGTCCAGCAAAGGGCCACTAAGCTGATTAAGGGACCAAAGCATCTCTTGCATAAGGAAAGGCTGGGAGAGCTGGGACTGTTTAGCCTGGAGAAGAGAAGGCTCAGGTGGGATCTCATCAATGTGTACAAATATTTGGAGGAAAGGTGCAAAGAAGGCAGAGCCAAACTCTTTTCAGTGAAGACCTGTGACAGGACAAGAAGCAAAGGGCACAGACTGAAACACAGGAGGTGCTATGTGAACATCAGGAAACACTTTTTTATTGTGAGGGTGACTATGCACTGGCACAGGTTGCCCAGAGAGATTGCAAGGGCTCCCTCACTGGAGATACTCAAAAGTCACATGGACATGGTCCTGGGCAACCTGCTCGAGCAGGAAGGCTGGACTAGATGACCTCCAGAGGTCCCTTCCAACCTACACTGTTCTATAATTTTGTGAAAATACTTTGATAAAAATAGTTTTCTCATTTTCTTGGTAAAAAGGCAGCTATTACTTGGCATCATAAATGAAAGGTACAGACTACTGCACTTAACATACTTGAGTTTACATTTGTGTAGTACAAAATAACAACATAAATGTATGTAAACAAACCTGTAAATAGCTCAGAAACAGTATAACAAGCATTAATACTGAAATTTTAGTCTCAGTATCTCAGCTTTATTTGCTATCAATTTTGTCATTCTTAGCAACAGTTTGTTGAGAATGGTACTGTAGTACCCTCCTTTAGTTTAAAAAAAAAATGTGCAGCATCTGTCACCCCAAAAGATCTCAAAACCTGCTTTAGTACCTGTAAAACTAATTCATGACTGCTAAAACATATCTGAGTTTGAAGATGCGTAGCAGTAAAAGAAGTATCCGTATCATCAAAAGTTGCAATAGAAGTTAAAATACTGAAGCCTTCAGTATCTTTTATGAAATCCATGCCTGGCCAACAGAGCTTTCCAACTTACCAACACCTAGATACAGAAAACTGACATTCTGATCAGAAACACAGTATTTATGTAACATTATTTGTAATGAAGTCAGTTGACCAAAAAATAAAATAAAAAAATACATTTGTAAAAACAGCTTTCAATTATGGAATCACAGTCAATGGAAGAATCTTTCTTACAACAAAGTATCGCTTTTCTTACACAATGAAGAGGAAAGTAAACTCGGTCTAATTTTTATACTTTAGAGTTTTTCTATTGCAAGAACTGAAACTTCTATGAGTGTTTTAGGAATGATTTTTCTTTTTTTGTTTAAATCAGTTTACTCAAAGACAGATTCAGAAAGAGAACCTGTATTTAAAATTTTGCTTTTTACTGTTTCCACTGTGTTTTTTACATTCTAAAAAACACAGAATTTAGAGCTAACAGAAAGTGGCTCTGGGAATAAAACTACTTATCAAAAGTAAATCCTTCACAAGCAGTGTTTATATTACTACAAATAAACCCAGTGTTTTCTTTCTAAAGCAAAGCTTATCATAGTAGCGTCATTCAAACTATTAGAATGAGAAGTTCAGTCAGCACTTCCACTATCAAATGTTTTCTGTTTGCCATAGCACAATACAGATTTGACGGGGGCTAAACTACAACACAAAAAGCTTCATCCACAGGATTATCACATTTAATCAGGAAGACACTGTCAAACTGCAACTAGTTTATAAGAAGCAATCAATACTTTTAGATAGTCTGCATCCTCATATAGCAAAGGTTCTTCCTCCTCCAGCAATAAATG